>NW_019104374.1:0-66966 GCF_001856785.1 Myzus persicae
CCATTGTATGATACTGATTAAAATCCATAAAAGCATGTCTGTGGTTAATCTAATTTTATTTTATCCATAATTTCAACTATATAAATGGTACCACAAACGTGAAAAACATAACCCACATCTTTGAATATTCTTTTAGGTACACCTACATTCAGTTTTTATTTTTAATTAATTTAAAGAAAATTTAAATTCTAATATAATATGTACAATATACGAAAAATTTAAAAAAAATATTACTCTTGACTTCTGGTAATATGAAACTGATTTTTTTATCACTAAGGTATGTTTTTAATTAATATTAGAAAACAAACAAGCTCCTATAAATTCCTAGCAAAAGTAATAATATATATAATATATATATATACATCAAAAAAATAATAGAACATAGTACCAATGTAATTATGAAATTAAAATATTTCAAAAAATAACACTAATAAAAATATTGGCAAAAGATTCACCGACTGTTTAGGACGCAATATTTTCGACTCAATGCTGTTCAATATAAAAAATATTTAAGATCTAACCATATAACTAGAGCAAGAACTTTCATGCATTTGCATGTTTTTCTGGTTTAGTTAAATGTATGCAGAGTAAGTACACAATACCTTTCACAACGTTTGTGACCAAAAGCTAAGTTTTTAGTGCATATTTTTACATATTTTGAATATTTTTGGTTAAAGGGGCATAATTTTGATTGAAGAAGCATATTTTAAGCTTTTAGTGCATATTTTGATGGTTTATAGAAAATCAAGCACTTTGGTGAATATTTTCCATGAATCAAGATCAACAATTTGTTATAAACTTATAAAGACGATAGAGATAAATTTTATAGTATCGAGTAACTATCCATAGTCAGTGGGTGGATTAGATTAGTTCTAGTAGGTGTGTAAGTCCCGCGAGTTTAATTTGTATATAACGTTCGTGAGTAATATGCCAAAAGAAAAATTCGACAAAAGCTTATTGTTTGTGTAATTTTGTAATCGAGTTTAGTGAATCTGTATTTTCAACGGATAATAATTAAGAAGAATGGGATCCGACATTCAAAAAAAATTCAAATGAATTTACTTACAGTGAATAATAATGAAATTAATTTTTTTAAGGGCATATTTAACCGCATATTTTTAATTTTTTGATGCATAAGTTTATGTTTTTAAATGCATATTTGATGATTTTTTAGTGCATGAAAGTCATTGCTCTACATATAACTAATCAAAAAAATAACTATACTTAATTGGCTTCTACTGAAACTATAACTTGAGCTGTTCAGCAATATTTAATTTTTATAAATTATTTTAATATGAATTTATCCACTTGTTTATTAATTTTAAGTGATTTATAAATGTTATAATTCCCTTTTCCCTTAACACAGTAAGTATATGTAAAATTAATAATTTGTAGTATGTGACTTTCTACTCCCAACATAAGTTTTTCTTAAAGGAAATAGATACAACCATACACATGTTTCTTTCAATACAAGAAAAAGTCAAGTACTTTAATTTTTCATTTTCAATATTATTTATTTTGAATTCAATCACATAAAAAAAAATACATTTAAATGGATGTGTGCCTACATTAATCTGGAAAAAGTACCTACTATGATTCGTACATATTTTACTTAGTGTATTTATTTTATTATTAAAATTATTAGTTATTACGGAATAATTTTTATTAAGTAGGCTCTAAGGTAGTAGATTAGTAAAATGATAAAAATAACCAGGTATAATCACATCATCGGCTTCATGGTATGTTCTGTGTACCCTATTTGGTGTGTATAAAGTGACTTTGGCAGCGCTACATTATAGAAAATGAAGTAATCAAAATTATTGGTCAGTTAGGACTTGTGGATGATGATGGAGTTGCTACGGTATATAGACAAGTTGTATCAAGCAATGTCTGAGGTAATCCTAATATTTCATTAGTTTCTTTTAATTTTCTTTGGTCTCTAATTTTTAACATTTCTTCTTTGAGTTTATTTAGTATAGCAAAATTCGGTTGATTCTTAGCAGCTTTCCTCTGGAGCTTAGTGATTTCTTGCTGTTCTTGTTTTTTTTCTTTAGCATTCTTAATGCTCTGGTTACCGTAAAGCCGTAACAACGAACCCCAATTATCAATATCTGGATGTAATAAGCCGAGTATTATTTGGGAAGCTTTTTGTTTGCCATCCCTTTTATTTTTACAAGCAACAGAAGCTGTGTGTCTACCAACTGTCATTGTGCATTGGTTAAACATCAAACGACGATTGTTCAATTTATATTCTATACCTATTTCACATTCACTAAAATTTCTTTGCAAGCACACTAATAACATAGCATATGGACTTGGTTCTGTGGTTTTAGAACAGAATTCAGTAACTCTGGGATCCGTGACTTTAATTTGGTCAAATATTACTGAATCACGTTGGTTTTTGATATTTGAATCCATTTTATTCTTCATTTCAGGTAGGAGTATGTCTAAAGTGACTTGGGCAGCATTTAGTTTTGCTTGTTTCTTACTACTACCCAAACCAACACCATATTTAACATAATTAAGCACAACAGTTGCAGAATAAGGGGTATCTGTATTTTCAAGTTCTTTAAACTCATACCAAGGTTGGGTTTTCAATGCTTGTTGTAAATATTCATGTAATATGCAGACATAACTTTTACCATTCGGATTCATTATCCATTCTCGACGACGATTATATCTTTTATCACTGTCCTTGCTTTGAACTGGAAATGATATAAATTTAGTGCTAGCTGGAAGCGAAGGTCTTTCATTGGTGTTTTTTAGAGTGCCACTAGAAATTTCTGTTTTTATGTTTTGTTCTTTCTGTGTTTTACTTGGAGATTCTTTAATCTTGAACCTGAAAAATAAGTAAAATTACACTTCATTAAATAAAATAAAAATGATTAAATCAGAACAATTATATGATGATTAAAATAAGTAACAAGAATTAACTTACTTAAACAGTGATTGACAGTATACTCGTAATTCCATATGTGTTAAAGATTCTTTAATAATATTTTCTTGTACAGTCTCCACTTTAGCATTTGGTATAATTATATCTCCAAGCTTACTAACCTGAAAATCAGGTTCATTTTTTATAATTTCTTTATTTTCCAGACCTTTTTGATATTGTAAACAACTAATTGCTGATAATGGGGCTAAATGTGATTTAGGATCTCCTGGTCCCAAAAAATAAGGTCTAGATAATGTTACAACTCTACTTTTTGTATGTAAATAAATAGGCATGCCACTTTTATGAATTGTTTCAATCCAATTTTCAGGCAAAATATCAAAAGGATTTTTACACACTTCCTCCAGTACAGTTTTTTCGTAATCTTCAAAGTCATATTGAGTAACAGCTTTCTTATTAAGTTCACTGTGGGTTTTACTGTTGTCTTGATATGGTTTGTCTAGTAAATCATATAGTTCATCATTATCTATTTCTATGGATTTAGAAGTCTTAGTCATTTTTTCTTCACCATTATTATAAAAGTTGACACCACCATCAACACCTTTGACAAATCCGACATCAGTTTTTTCATCACCTCTAGTATAAAAATTTGTTTCATTTTTTACATGCTTTTCTAATTCAAATTCCCCATCAGAAATATGTACAAAATCTTCACTTTCACTATCATCATAGTTATAAAAATTATAATCATCATCATCAGATACTCCAGAAGATACATTCTGAATATTGTTCAAATGTTGGTTTTTGTGATCAAAATAATTGTCCATTTCAATTTCTTCATAATTTTGACTATCTTCATCAACTGAAATATCTCTATCAAATGATGGTTCATTTATGCCTGACATTTTGGTTTTTTTCTTAGGAAAGGAATCTAGACTTTCATCAGAATCAGATTGGCGATCTGCACGCAGCATATTCAAAATTTTAATCTGAAACAAAAATGAACAAAATCCATTTAGTTAATTTTTAACATTTTTTTTTTACTATTATTTTACAATGGTAGGTTGAGTTAACAACAATAATTACTCTTAGTTTGTAATAAAAATGTGACTTTGAGTTCATGAAATTAAAACAAAATGAAGTATGATAGTTACGAGAAAGCCAACAGTTATGCAAAGTCTCAGGGTTGGACAATACTTATTTTAACAAGTTGAAGATTTTAAATAAGTGGGAGTTAATATAAACCAAAAAAATGTCATGCACATTGAAATTAGGCTGAGACTTGGTTCGGTAAATAGAGGATATCAAGCAAATGAGTAGCATGTTACTATCAAGAGAAACTAAAACGAAGCTTTATATAGCCTACTACGACCTATTGAGATTTACGCTTATGAGACCTGGTCGACAAGAGGCGATGAACTAAAACATTTAATATTCAAGAGGAAAATATTAAGGAAGACATAATATGGTCCCACACTAAATAGGAAGTTATGAAAGAAGAAAAAATGAGGACAAAGAAAGCATTTTAAATAAACCAAACATACAAGCATGTCTGAAAACTAAAAGGCTGGAGTGGAGTGGACTTGTACATAGGACAAAGGATAAGCTAATTCATAAAGTACTAATCAATAAACCCAAAAGCAAGAGGCCTAGAGGAAGGCCCAATGGCTCGATAGAGTAAACAAGGAACTGGAAAGCTTGGGAACCACAAAAAAGAAGGTTGCGGATTTGTAGGTACATATATTTTATTTCCTACAATTTCTTGTCTGTAACTAAAACAAAAATCTACCTTTTTATTATTTAGAAACTAATAATTAACTAACTGAATATTTCAAGTAAAAATATCTTCAAAATAGTCAGTGTTGGTTATATTTTAAAACCTTTTGTTCCATTATTGTTTTTATCAATAGTAATACTCATGCTCACTGCACTGTATTCTTTAAAATATTTTTTTTAGTTTGCATGTTACACAACAAAACAATGTTTTTTTTTAGTTGAAAAATTATATTTATATAAGATTTATCTGTCTCAATTTTTTTTTTAAGGAAAAACCCCCAAGGTGCATGTGTAATTTATATGTATATTATAGAACTAAATTATTTTTGAGATTTGGAAAGTAGGTAAGTTGTATAACAATCTTTTCATTAATCATAAATATTTTTGCCATGTGAACGATTCAAAAGTATAAAAATAAATACATAAACATAGTAAATAATAATTAATATAAGCTAGGTATAATATTTAATATTATTGAGCATAAATAATATTATTATATTTGTATTAGTCATATTGTTGTGAATTTGTGGTAAGTATATAAAGTACCTATATAAAGGATGTTGAACAATTTACTAAATATTACTATAGTTCAATACCTAATAACTAGTATCTAAAGTGGTGTTTCCGAAAAAAAAATCTATAGGGTTCATTTCATTTATGAATTTAAGCCTTGAATATGAAAGACCAGACAAATCATAGTGAAATTGTTAGAATATTATTAAATTACTATTGTTCTTTTATCGTTAAATATCTTATAAAATAGAAATAAGATAAAGTCACAACTATTTCACTGTACTTCATAACAATCCACATTAAACCGATAGCTATCAAACCGGTATGAAAATTAAAATAGATTGAATATTGCAGTATAACTATAAATTATTTGAAACACAATATAAGGTTTAATATAATTTATGAAATTACTCACATACACTGTTTCATTAAATTTTTTATTTCTTAAAAAATATATTTCAACTAATTACATGGCCTCCTCAATCTAAGTTCGAAGCACCTTGGTTGGAAACCTCTGATTTAAGGTGATGATGAAAACATGCAACGAATATTGTAATTTTATAAGTGCAAAATTAATAAGATTCAACCCTTCAAAAAGCCAAGAACTATTATTCACAGGTCAGATTTAACATTTTATAATATTTGACTAGATAAAATTGGCAATCTCTTGTCAATATTTATTACTTTGTGATGGCAGCAACTTGAACATTTAATCAAAAAAAAACTGCAATATCTAGGGTCACAAACGATGATCAACTATGGGTATAAACTTATATCATCCGTTCAACCAATCTAAAAGGTTATACGTAATAGATAATTCATAAATGTCATAAAACCTAAAATAATAATACTCAAATCCAAAATACTGAATTACAGATTTTTAGATAGCTAGGAAATAGGTATACATGCGTATTTTCACTATTTTTACTATCCGCTAACCCACCAAATAGTAAATTACCATATGCCATATATCTCCATATACCCTCAAAAACACCACTAGTATTTATATTCATTGAAATAAATTACTTTTAAAACAACAATTTCAAAAAATTAAAATGTTATTTACGTACTTGGAACAATTTTGGCCTTATAAACAGGATTCAATGTACCTATCAACGAATAATCAAAATGAACTATATAGTCGAATCGTAGACAGTAAACGCCAAGTGTCCGGTTTTAATAATGAACGAACTAGCAGAATTCCATACTGCAGTCGTGAGTACTGATAAATTATAATACGATATTGTGGAGGTACTATCACTTGAGACCTCCAACGTCGTCGTTACGATCGTTACCCACGAAGCACCTGAGTGTAGACTCTAGAGAAAGAAGGGAACTAGACTAGGTTAGAATACAATGCTAATTTATTTGCAAGAAAGAATAGCTTACAACAGACGTGACGTAGTGTCGGATACGTACGGTCGAAAATGGACGGTTGGTCACAAGGACTTTTATTTTCCGGGGACAGAACGATGCGTTAAACGACGGAGGAGAGCGTGCGTTGCGCAGGCGCGATCGGAAAGGATAATATTCGAGACCGGCAGCCGCCGAGCGTGGCAGCCGTCGCCCGCCAGGGATCACTGTGACCAACCGTCTTACTATGCCACTGACGCCGGTGGGAAATTATATGGCGGCGGCTCGCCACAATATTGTCATGAAGTAAAATATACTAAATAGTGTTATCATTATTCTGATTACTCCATGACGCGCAGATATTCCGACGTCCTGTTATCATCGACGAGGTGTTTTTTTTATCAACTATCAGCGAGTTATACACACAGATATCTATATTAATGTATAATATAGATATCTGTGGTTATACACAGTTTCATGGGGATTCGATAGTCGATACCGTGATTTTCTGTTTTTGTCTAACACACCCGCGACATAAGATTTTAGACGTGTCCTTTGCCAAACCAAATACTATAGTATTTGGCCAAACGTACCAATTTATCTAATGAAGCGATAACAATTCTAAAAACAGATTTGAATTTTTCGTCATGACTACTTGAGATCAGCTTTCCCACATTTTTAATATCATCCATTATTCCATTAATTTCTAGGGACGTTATATTAAAAAAGAGTAATTAACAAATTCTCGCGTTTCAATTTTTTGAGAAATTAAAATCAAAAAATCAAAAATGAGGAAAAGTCGATCTCAAATAGACTTGACGACAAATTCAAATATGTTTTCAGAATTCTTATCGCTTTACTATATCAGTCGGCGCGTTTGGAAAATAATACGTCTAAAATCTTATGTCTCACGTGTGATAGACAAAGACAGAAAATCACGATACCGAATCCCCTTAGTAGTGTTGGGATTTTGGGAAGTTTCGTTACATTCGACTAAGTTACAATAATGAAACGATTATAATGATTAATTTTTTTTTTTTTGCTGCGTATAAACTATGAATGTATAATGCAATAATAAACTTTAAAACAATGTAAGCTAAACTAACAGATTTGAAAAAAAAATACCTTACATATTAATAAAATAATACTATTTATTTTTACTTTACAAAATTATAAAATTATTATTGGATTTAATAATTATTGCGAGTTTAAGTAAAAGAAAGTAGGTTAGGTAGTAATAAATTGTAACTTGTTGTTGACCAAGTAATTGTTGTACAAAGTGAACAAATGTTTGTCGAAGACCATTTAATAGGTAGTTTATATGTTTGTACCGATGAAACGAACGTGTAACGACCATTATAATGTATAGGTAACGTAGGTAAGTACTGGTTACTACTCGATTCACCTCCACCAATTGTATCGTCACTATTTATTAGGTACTTACTTTGTAACGATTAACGCATACAGCAGTAACGACCCATCACGGCATCATAAAAAAACGTTTAAATTTTCCTTATTTATTTTTGTTATTAACATAACCCGAAGTGCTATTTTTCTTTGTATCATTAATAAACAGGTAACATCAGGATGATAAATAATGTTTAATTTAAAAGTAAATATTCTCAATCAATTTCAAAAGCTTTAAAAGAAATGAAAAGTTAAGGAAAAACTGAGATTTTTCCGCAAAACCACTTTTATAAAACCCGTGAGAGAGAAGAGTGTAACTGAAACAAAAAAATCTTAGATACGTTAAAATAATATTCTCTGAATATTAATATTAGCAATTTCTATATACCACAACATTTTCAATACATTTGCGTTTTTTTTGAGCTATTTATAGGCATAAGACAATTTCAAGTTGTATTAGTTTATTTTACTATTGCTGATAAAAAAAATGTTGCTTGGTTATAAAACTTGAAAATGTAATACAACGTCCCTCATAACTCATAAGTCGATAGAGGAAAAACAATGAGAATAAATCCACAAATACTCGTACAACAATTTTATTATTTTGTTGTTATTCCAAACTACTAATCGTAGATAATTTTTCAGTTTTTCATATGTTTCATCAAATGTTTATTTTATTCTATACCCCATGATAAAATGTTATGTACACAAAATATCATGTCTTAAGTTATTTATAGCCGTTTGAATTTTGAAATTTTTTAGTTTTTTATACTATAAATGCCAATAAGATTTTATTCGTTGGTTCAAAAAACTTTAAATGTAATACAGGGAGATCCTTAAAAATTGTTACAATAGCATTTTTGATAAATATTAAAGATACATAAGTATGTTTTTTTCATAAGTGTAAAGCTCAAATTTTAATAACATTTATCAAAATGTCTACAATTTTCGAATTATTTTGTGGTTTAAAAGCTATAAAATGTCCAATTTTTATAGCTAAGAATTAAAAATATAAGACAAGAATATTCTCATAAATAGTCCATATTGTAACTAACAAATCTAAAAGAATATATAAACATAGTTATTTTTGACATACATTCTAAGTTAAAATTTAGATGAAATTCCATTAAAAAAACCAAGAATACCGATTATAGCTATTTTGATGCAATTTAAAAATATTCCTGGGTACTGGAGACTTAGAGTAAATTTTTATGTTGTATACACACAATGACATTTTCAAATGATTGAAAAAATTATTACTAGAACTTAAAATTTACAAATAACTTTAACAAATCTATCACTCGTTTGGAAAATCTCTCACCTACTTGCAAACAAATCTGAAAATAATCAAAATTTATAGCTAAGAAGCAAAATATACTTACATTTAATAAAGCAGCATACTAATCAAATATTTTTTTAGGCAGTATAATTCAGTAAAAGTCAAATAATTTTTGAAGTATTTGAAATGTTACTCAATGACTTTTAACTATAAAAATTAATTTTAAGCAAAGCATAATATAATATTGATTTGAAAATGTATAAATATAATTTTGTTAAATCTTTATTTTGAATTTTAGAGTTAGGATAGTCTGGATAGTGGATTATTGACATTTTAAGTTAGTAAATCTATTATAATAAATGTATTATACCTATGACACTAAATGCAGTAACCAGCAGTTATTAATATCTAAATGTGCTTTCTTTTCGATTATTCAATATAAAAATAAAAGGAGTTTAAAATACTTTTTAAATATTTAAAATTAATTATATTAAAAAATATATTTGATAGCAAAAAAATGATTTGAATACATTTACACTTACCTAGCTGATATTATAGAATATTATAGATTATGAAAGCCAAAACAGTACTCTTAGTAGCCACACTTATAACTTAAAGGAGGCTAATCAATCTTGAGTCTTGACTCGACTTGTTTAGTGGTTTTATTTCTCTAGAAGATCGACCACCGACATGATGTTATCCCTTATCAATTATTAACAAATATATCGGAGGCCCAACATCAACATGAAGTTTAAAGACTAAAGTATTTAACAATGCATAGTTAAACAAAAACTATTTCCGGATTGGTCTCACGAGACATTGAGTAGACATATTGTGTTGAGTACAGTTTACAAGGTATACCTATTGGTTAATAAAAGCAAATTTGTTTGATTTATCTGGATAAATATAATCTATACTGTTATAGATTATTTAGAAGACACCAAACCTTCATGTGTTGTCTCTGCCATACAGTCGTACAACATATCTAATTGTACGTTTACAATAATTAATATAATTCTCTTATTTTTAAAATAAAAGTTTTATAAAATTGTTTTTATTAAACTATTATAATTTATAAGTATTTAACATATTTAAAAGTAAGATTTTTATCCAATGCATCTTAGAAGCATTAGTTAATTTTTATTACAAAGTATGTTGCTCGATCCACTCAATGTTATTAGTATAAGTATAGTAGGCCACATTTTTAGCTTACTATACATATACTACTAGCGATATACGCAATTATTTACTTATTTGTACTTGCTTTAAGGGTACTCCGACAACTAACTAACTAACTACTAA
The DNA here is from genome assembly GCF_001856785.1 of Myzus persicae. Taxonomy (NCBI): domain Eukaryota; kingdom Metazoa; phylum Arthropoda; class Insecta; order Hemiptera; family Aphididae; genus Myzus; species Myzus persicae. The sequence continues at coordinate 10,524 of NW_019104374.1, forward strand.
TTTGTTAATACATATTATGATTGGGGTTTAGGCCGATATGCATAATACATTAGATTCTGAACACTGTCAGTCAGGATTCTGCCGGTTATGAACAATTTAAAATTATAATAATATCAATAAGTCTCAGAGATGCCAGAGATAATAATCATACCTTTAAACTGTATATGTAAATTCACTCTAACTTTATTATTAACTTAGTGGAATTGACTATTTGGAACGTTAAATGTTCAGTGTTGTGCATTTGTAAGACGGGTACAAATAATGTCGGTGTGTTGTGCTATTAATATTTATTAATTAGTAAAATATATTTTTTGTTGATTTTCCATTAAGAAGTTTCAAGTAGTTCATGAGATTTAAGTTTATATCAGTCAATACGCACCTAGACACTTGGAAGAAACTGTTTCTTTAATTCTCTAGTTAGTTTAAAACATTAGGAAAAACTGACAACCATAGAATATTTTTAAAATATAATAATGGTATCAACTGCTCTGTGAACCGAGTTTTAATTAGAATGATTTTCAATACTTAATAAAGTGATCATACACAACTTTTCACTGATTTAACAGCGTTGATTAGAATAAATGCATATTTATAATACCATATTTATTATTTGATATCTGACAAACAAAATTACTATTATTTTTTTTTTATAAACTGATACAAAGGTTATAGTATTAATACATGCATTAAGTTTAAATTAAAACTTAATTGAAAAATAAATTTAAGTTCATATTTTATTTATTTAAATAATATTCTTATAAGTAGATTATATAATAATGAAACGGGATGAGTAAATGAGTTTCTTTAAATAATACATAATTTTTATTTAAGTTTTGCATAGTTTATTATTGATAGTTGGTACTATACATAGATATTGAAATTCTAGGTTTATGCCACAAGAAAACTCAACTGTTGATGACTATATCATAGTGCTAATATTATTCGCAAAAAAAAGTCATTTGTAGACCGTAAATAACTAATAAGACATTTAAAGACAGAAGTCCCAAAGGAAATAGGAAACACTTGACATTTTAAAAGCATACAAAAGCTAAAGATTAGAATTGAATCACTTTAATACAATTAATTTTATAAAACTTATGATAATGCTTAATAATACTGAGTAATTTCTAGTAATTAATCATCAGAATTTTTTACTTCATCAACAATATTTTCTACCCTTCTTAATAAAGCTCTAATTTTTCTGAGCAGTTCTTCATCATTCACAAAATCTATATTGCCAAAAACTAGTTTTGATTTTAACAAAATTTTTGTTTGCATATTGTTAACGACATCAAGTTGTTTTTCTTTCCTTTTGTTTATATCAATTAAGGACCTTTTGTTTAAGATTCCTAACATATGAACATGTTTACATATAGTAATTTCTCCTGGTCTGCATGAACATTCGTAAATATGAGCACAGATGTTATAACATGCTGGACACTTGACTGTGCAATCAATAATTTTACAAAACTTTCGAGTTATAATCACATGATCATTATTTATACCGCCTTGTAATGCAACCCGCCACTTATTATTAGAGAGGGGGGAAATAAGTGTAGATGGATAACACATTGCATTTTTGTGATTGCTGTAAATTTTATTATTGATTGTTTCAATTTTTGTTTTTCTATTTTTCTGTATTTCTAAGGTAGTTGTGAAGAAAATGTTCATATTATTTGACAAATTGTTAGTAAAACGTTTTTTCTTGTTTTCACAAAGTACCATCATTTGGTTATAAGCTGAGTTAATGTTTATCATTTGATTTAAATTTAGAGACTCTTTTAAATAACAGAAAGCCCACATATCTGCTCTACTAACAAACACCTCATCAAAAAATATTCCAAATGGTTTTGTAACATTGTTCATCTTAAGGTTATTTTTAGTATAATTTATAATTTCTTCTTTCATGCTTTCATCAGATCCATTAAAAAGTGAACAAATTTTTTCATAAATTTCGTGTTGTAAATCTTGATCTTCAATATCAGTTTGAAGCTTTTCTATTATTTGATTATCAATGTATCTTTGATTAATAACATGCTTAACTGGTGACATAATCGAGCACCAACTTTCATACAAGTCGTGGTTGTCATCAGTGATTAATGCTTTAGCATAAATGGGGCCCATTTTATTAAAAATTGTATTTAAAAAAAATGATTGATACATTTTACTACGATTACACATCATAAAACAAACTGGAACCATCACATTGAATTCATCACACACACACATTACAGTCAAGTATAATTGAGCAGAAACCATACTCATTTCAGTCACCATGAATATTCCATCAGTTCCAAATTTATTTATCCAATTATACTGACTTTGAGTCATAAATATTAACATAACATCCTGAGGTTGAAAGTTTTCACATGCTACATTATTAGGCTTATAGAACAATACAGGATTATCAGGAGTACTTTGTAATTTCATAATCCACTCATCTGCGTTAAGATCAATAATTGTCTTTTGTTTTATTAATTCTGGATGTCTAATTCCCAATTTACGTTCAATATTTTTAATATCTTTTCTGTTTAACATATTAACACCTCCCAGTGAATCTGATGCCTTGGCACGAGCAGCGTTGATGACAAGATCTGGATGATCTCCTTGTTGAATTAATTCAATAATTTCTTCTCGTTGACGTTTGGTCATTCTCATATGTTCAGATGATATGTCATGACCATAGTGTGTACCACATAACAAAATTTCAACAGAGCCATCTTTGTTTTGGACTTTTTTAATAGATGCTGTACATAATCCATTTACTGTAACTGGAGTACTTCGCTTTCGTATTCCTTTGGACTTACTAATGAAATGTTTAGACCGATTACACTTGTAATAAGTAAGTTTTTTATCATCCTGAAGTATTTTGCTACCAGTTGTGATGATGTAACAACTTTTATTTTCTTGTTCAAAGTCTTCTTTCCATGTAAGAAATTCTGAAAATGTATTTTCTATTAATTACTAAGTTAACAACACAATTCTTAATCCACAAAACAGATTATAAACGTGTATACATTATTCATAGTCTAATGTCTTACCATCTTCTGATGCGAACTTCAAAGAGCGTATGTCAAACTCAAAACAATGGTCAAATTTTAAATGACTAATAAAGAGCTGTTTATCATGAAATTTACATTTGCATCCTTTTTCCAAACATAGAAAATCAGTGCATTTTCTAGGTATTTTTGCTATACTGCCTGATGTGGTTTTACTTCTATTATGCATAGAATCTAGATGGATTTTCAGACTTGCTTTATGACGAAAAAAAAATCCACATAAAGCACATTTCACAGAAGGATACCTAGAAAACATAAAAAAAAATTAAAATAATATTGTTATGGTTATGACTATTATATTGCTGGCTATTTTTTTTTAACTTGATAAAAATTTACTTATAGTTTAATAGAAACTAATTTAAATTTTAAACTTTAAACTATTCATTATACAAGTTATTATTATATCTTACAATGTATCTGAATCAAATAATCAAAAACTTTCCATGAACTGTGGATTTCAACTAAAAATTAAATTAAAATACAATATCCTAATTTTAAATAATCAATAATCTACTTTAAAAAAAAAAACATCATTAAAAAGGCCTTTAAATATTTGGGCAACAATTATTACAAATAAAATTAAGCAACTGGTTTGTACTTACAATGAAATTTGATATTTAAGTAAAAGTTAACTATTCAAACACAAGAAATTTGAATATAAACAATGATACACTTATTCGAAAGAAAATAATATATTCAAAACATAAATTGTGTAAACACAACATTAATACAATAACAAATAGGTAACTAATAACATTTAAAATACGATATTGTAATATTTTAAAACACTCAAGTATTTACAAAATTGAAAAGGAGAGCAATAATTGGCTATAGAAATACTATGTAATGGTTACTTTGAATTATTATTTGTTGAGAAAGTGAGAACCGAAAAAAAAATTGGGTGTTGGTAAAAATGGATATTAACTTTGAAAATGATGTTCGTTAGTAGGTGAAGAGAATGCCAAGTGGCAAGTAGTAGTTAACTCAAAACATTAAGGTTGATTATACTTAAACATTAAAAGTGATTATTTAAAAAGATGTAGGAGACTCAAAAACACATATATGTTTAGTACAAGTTTACAGTGAAATTCTGCTTTATGTATTGAAATATACAAATAAATATAGACTGATTGTAAGTAAAACAAGACCATAAATATCTAATATTTATTTTTAATTTGACTTTATGTGCTGTTACAAAATTAATCAGAAATCATAACTAATAACATGTTAACATAGTAAGATATTGTGATAACATTTAACATTTTGCAGTCAAAGTAAAAAAGTGAACTGTATATACTTATAGACATAATTCTCTCTACTTAAGTTTTATATTCTGTCAACTTACTTTTTAATGTTTTCATAATCAATGTTCCACATAATGGCAAAAATAATGAGCAACAGTTTTCAATTATTTTGATTTGTCTCAATGTTGGAACTAATCCAGTTTTTTTGAAATCCTTTATAATAACCAACTGTGTCATGTAATTATCCAACTCCCCAAGTAATTTTAATTTCTCAATTATATATTTTCAATTAGAAGTTTGCAAGCTTCGCACTAGTTTCATCAACTGTCGAGTTATGAAACAAAAAATGAAATCATAAACCTTAGATATTAGATAATACACTTTGACCCTCAGTATCACTGTTATCATGCAATAATTTTTTGTACCTACCGCAAAAATATTCCTTCTTGAATATTTGGTTTTTATATCATTATTATCATTGTTGTTAGCCTTCGTTATGTAGAATCCATGGAACTACTCTACGGCCAAATCACAAATATATTATAAAAATACTAGGTAGATGACTAACTATTATTATTCCTACAATATAAGAATTATGAAACCGACAAAATTGCCGAAATCCTCTTAACTAAGAGGTTGTGGAGACAACGGACGTGTTCTCATCACATGCCTCTCCTCCATACCTGTTATGACTTATGAGGTCGCCGCGAACGCGCTGCTATCACAAAAGGGTTTCTCACCAATATCGCGACCGATATTATGTCGTGTACCTACTATTTTGTCATTTGTCAATTGTATCATTTTGTTTTGTACCAATTATTTATTGTCATTTTTACAAATTACATTGTATTTTTAATCGTACAGTGTCACAGCTGTCGTGAATTATTTTAATATTTTGTCTCCCTAACCATCGGCTACGACGCCAACGGCAAAACGAATGTCGATCTCTTTTGCCCTGACCTACCAACAGCCAACAGGACGGTTGTATTAGCGTACACATTCCGTTTTTGTCTGGTCTTAACATCGTGATACCTCGTGTCTAAGTTGCACCGACCGAGTCGTCCTCAATCCGGTGTTACCATTCAACCTACAACTTGTTTTGTCTTTTTTATTTTAATATCCTTCTTGGAGTCTTAGTTGTCGTGAAGATACCCTCCGCCTTGTCACAACGACAATGACTTTTTGGAAGAGCTTGGTACCACAGTATACCTACAACTAAAAATTACGCAATTTTACGTAATATTCAATGCATACATTTTATAGCACAAGTTGTCAGCAAAAATAAAAAATAAAAATATTTTGCGCCAAATTGCTTTTGTAAGGTACACGTTAAGTTTTCCTAAAATAAATAGGTACTCACTTTTAATCAGAAATTTTTTTTTCGTTTTTATTTTACATAATTTTATTTAAATCGTTATTGAACTACAAAGATTATTAATATAATATACAGAACGTAGGTACATCATTTATATAGAAATACAACAACTAAATCTACTTTAATCTGACAAATTAATTTCTGTTAATGATTGATTTAAATCAATCATAATTTCTTCATTAATATTTGAATCGATCGGGTTTAAAAGTTTTTTAATGTCCTCTGAAAATTATTGTGCATATTTTTTAGGAATATTTCTCAAGGATTATATATATGGATCGGACGTAAATAATAAAGTATGCATTAAATCTTCATTCGTATTTAATCTAGAATTTTTTCTCGTATGATGCTCCCTCTACACCTTGTACTCATTATTCCGACTTCCTTGAGCTTCTTATACGTTTAAAATATTGGCCATTATCGTATAAATCGTATAACCTGTGTCGGCCTGGCCAGGGCAGCGAGTCAGCGAACGCTGCCGAGGCCCTCACTTTTTTTTTTTATTCTAGCATATAGGCGCCTCAAATAGTGATGGACGGGGACTTAATAGCCCAGGGTGCTAAGTATTGTTAAAGGCTCTTTAGGTCATTACACACATGTGCGATTAAATTTTGATAATTGGGTCTCGCACAAATATATACAATTAATGAGCAAAAAGAGTTTAAAGGATAAAAACTTATTAACATTGAATATTTGAATACTTTCGGTTTATAGGAATAATTTTGTTTTTAAAATGCAAGTATTCTCTAGGTGTTTTGTTGTCATGCAACATTAAATTCTCTCATCGCATCATAATGGTTTAAAAATACGAGTATTTATGATTTTTCGTAAATTATTTTTGTTCTATTTTTGGATACTACATGTTTTTCATAATATGTTAACGCTCATACAATATAACGTTGTTATTATAAAATTAACCAAGTCGGTTAATTAGTAGAATATAATTATTTAAATAGTGTATCAGTGAATTTAAGGTAATTTTATTAAAAAAGAAAAAGTAAATTTTAATACCTAATAAAGAGTATGTAATTCAAACTTGTATAAAATTCATCTATTTTTTAATTAAGAAATATTATGTACACATTTGTTATAATAATAAAATAATAGTTTAATTTTAAATATATATTTTCTATAATATAATGTTGTGTATGTATGAAGTCAAATTATGTTGTATATAACAATAATACATTAATTAATATGCTACAAAAATATTCATGTATAATGTATATATTTTATATTTATGTAAGATATCACAAAACATGACTTAGGTTAGGTTAGTGTCAAAACATGACATAGCCCAGGCCGACACTGCGTATAACGGCTGCACCATGTAATACAACTTTATGTACACTTGCAGGCATGCATTACCATGGATACAATGACACAAACATTTTTGCTGTTATTAAACAGTACTCTTCAAAGTACCTAGTCAATATTTATTATGTGTCCACTTGCCATGGCCAAAAGTATGTTCCTGCATCGTTGTATTAAGTCTACATTAATTCCAGTGCGAGCCGCTGAAATATCAGGTTTTCTAAAAATTGTTTGTGCTGTGTTACCGTCATTTGTTGTGCCATGACCATGACCTAAAGAAATTAAATGTTTCACAAATATTTTGACAGTCATCGTCGAATATCGTGTGTAGTGATACGGTGACGTGTTGTTTGCGGACTGTATTGATTTCGTTGCGTACTTACTTACATTCAATAATAAAATGCCAAAAATACAAAGTACCAGTGCAAAACTTCGACAGTTCGACAGTATGTCGAAAAGTTTTCTAGTACAGTTTTTTTAAACTGATATAGTCAACATTTGAAAGCTTATAAAAAAAAGATTTATGTATCTATAATATTTTTAATTAGCTACAATAACGACTTATTTGGAACCTTGTGATCAATTTTAAAATGGTATTCATGAATGTGAAAATTGTGTACGTTTCTAACTAAAACATAAGTTGGAATTTTTCAAAATTTTGACAAAATTCTAACTTCAAATGTTCATAAAATGAAAAATTATATTATGGATTTGCCCTCTTGTGTTCTTTTTAATAACTTAATAACAAATTTTAAAGAAGTTCGTATTCAATTCTCAAGATATTACATCATCGATAACTTTATCACTTATTAATTGATTTTTAATTGATTAAATATTAACTATTGGTTATTATTTACTATTGGTTATTATTTACTAATTATTTATTACCTAGTATTTGATACATTAAACCAGTGGTTCTCAAACAGTGGTTTGCGTACAAGTCAATCCTTGTTTTCAAATAATATGTTAGAACTAAATGATGTTCAGAAGCCTAAAAGTAGTTTTTAATTGTCATGTAATACATTGCATATTTTATATGGAAATTATGTGAGTGATTATTGGTTAAAGTCTATTACACATTGCTGAGTAACAGCTTGCTTAGTTTATCGATAAACTTGCCTACTATTTTGATTTATCATAAAAATTCTTGAATATTTTTGGTTCATAACTCAATTGTCTGATCCATGTTTTCCACTAAGTTATAATACATTTTTACATACCTAACTTGTTTATTTTTTATTGGTGATTGATTAAATTTACACAAAAATTGGATTCACCCATTCTTTGATGTAGGAATAGAAAAACAATATATTTTAGTATTAAGGTCCCCACACATGTTGCACTGGAGCGGTGGCGTTAAATCAATGCAGGTGAAGGTAAGACAATAGGATTTAACTCTACCACTCCAGTGTGTGGGGACTTTAATTTTACAAGATGGCTTCTTATAACAAATTAATAGTATATAAATAATATGATTACATTATATTGTGTTTGGTTATGTTTAATATGAATGAAAACCACTTTATTACTTCTACTGGAATGTTTGAAAATAAAAAACAGTTAACTCAGATCGATTCTGACACTGATGAGATATGTATGTTAAATTAATAATTATTGAGCTGATAAATTACTGAAATTCTGCTTTTAATGATTTAATTTGTAATATTATTTTTAAAGCTAATACACAACTCAATTATAAGCAATACAGATGGTGGTAGGTATGGAAAATGTACAAATTATAATTATCAGAAGTAATGAACAGTATTCACTATTCAGCATTTAGGCCATGTTCTGATGAATGGTAATTATTTCATTATATTCAATTTTTCATATAAACAAAAATGTAATACAACAATATTTTAAACTTGCCTGACACAATTTGTGATTAAGTTACTAGAAATATGTCAAATATACAAAAGGGACAGATATTATTAAAGTTGATGTCAATAAAAATCAAGAAACACTTATAGAAATAGTAGATACAATAAGAATTCAACAATTAACAACCACAAGTTCAAATCCATATGATTTTTCACTATTCAAAGTGCCTGTCACGAATTTGGAGGAGTTGAAAAAACTCGACGAGGATGCAGAGCAAAAAAAATATTAGTTGAGTCATTATTTATCTAAGAAAATGTCTGTTAACTAATGTATGTCTACTTTTTTGTATAAGGATATGTTATGTAGACACGGAAAATCATTTGATGCTAAACGTGCTACGTACCTTATTATAAAGTTGACGATAGACACTAGAATAGCAGAAAAAATCAATATGGATAGAGGAAGGAGATAAATTGGCTTTTGGTCGTCTAGAAATTTCTTATATTTTAATCGGTGTGTAACTAAATGAAAAAAATCAAATTCTATTTTACATTCAATATAAGTAACATAACCTAGTAATATGCTGTATCAATGATTGTATTTTAAAATTTATATAATTAACAATTTATTTTAATTTGTTTTTACATAAGCCGTTAAAGATATGTTTCCCGATGAGTCCATAAATGCTATATTTATTCATAATCATAAAATAATGGATAGGAACACATAACATGGCTAGTTTACATGTAACCACAGTTTAAAAAGGAAATTAAGGAAATTAATAGTTTCACACTATAAGGATAATTTAAAATAGTTACTATACATTTCTATAGCGCTGGTATTTATATTATTTTTAAGAATTTATACACCACAATTCACAATTTTTTAGTTAGTTTTATTTGGAAAATTTAAAATTTATTGACATAATAAAATGTAATGCTTACATTAATAACACAAGAGTATTATATAATATTAATCCATTAGGATGGAAAAAATAAAAAATACAATAGTAGTAAAATTGATAAAACCTTTTTGAGTATAAATAATAATTTAAGATCATTGATAACAATGTGGCAGAACTTTGCTTCCAAATAATTTCAAGACGAGAAGTCACTGTCCTATAAAAACATAAACATTAATTATTAAACAAATTAGTTAAATTTAAGTTTATATTCTAATTTCTAATACGTATTAAATACACAATTGTATTATATCATAAATTTGATTAGGTAAAAAGCTATGAATTAATTTTAAAATTTAGAATTGGTAGTAATTGGAGTAAGCTATTATTGAAAATTGAATCGTACAATATTTTTTTAATAAATACTAAAATCAAAATAAGCAAAATGTTATATTTACACATTTCAATTTAGTATATTAGTTTATGTTTATACACTAACCACTTATATAGTACTATACACTATATACATAAGAATTACAAAATGTGAAGTCTGCTTTATTTATGGTTAGTATTTAACTTGAGTATTTACTTAATAGTATTCGTAATCTTTATACTAGTAATAAAATCAGCGAGGAGGCTTGTGTTTAAGAGTGATAATGTGCTTGTCTATCTGTTGAGTATATTATATTATTATAATCTGTTTAGCGTTGAAGCCTACTCACATGCCTCAATATTAATCAAAACAATTTTTTCTCATGAATAGTGATAATATTTTTGTATAATGAAGACTAAAAAAAAAAATGAGAAATTTATTAGTTAGTTAGATAATTTTGGTTTTATTATTTATTCACTAGATATATAATCAGTAATGTTTTAGTTGAGAATTCTATTAATCTACTAACTTGGAGTTTAATGATATAATTAATATACACTTTACTTTGAAAAAATAACTATAAAACAAATGTGAATAATTGAAAAAATAAAATAATATTTTAACTGGTAACAAGTAATCAAAACAATTTACCAGTGGTTTTAAAAATTTAAGCTTAAATTATCTGTAGAGAAACGGTTATAAGTTTTTTTAATTTAAAATAACCTATTTTTTTGGAAGCAGTAAGCAAAATAAGCATAATTTTTTATACATATTTACTCTTTTGTCGCAAAGATAGAGCAAAATACTTAAAATGTATTAAACCATTGTATCAAATTATTATGTCACAGCTGAAATGAATAGATAAACAATAAAACAAACTTAGAGACTTTACTAAACTTGTACATTTCAAGATTTCAAACAAAAATCTATCAATAACCAAACAATAATTTATTGACAAAAATTAATAGTATTATTTATTGACAATAACCAACGGAATCACCACTAGCTGTTCAAGAGTCAAAACATTAGGAATTAAAAACAATGAAATATTTGCATACAAATATATGCATATCCACTAGAAAAATCGAAACTCGTGTCATATGTACAATCTTCCACCAAGCAATATGTTATATGGACATTTCTACATCAAAGAGGTTCTTTTCGCGTCTCCAAAGAGTTGTTCAAAAAAGTTAGGAGGCACTGAGTGAGCACCACCACTCTTCCATCAACTACCATTACCACCATGGTGGGTATTTTTAGACTGTATTCGACTTTGACACGACTCCATATAAATTCTATAGATTGAGTATTAGCCACTGTTTCTGACTCAATGAAATGAAGGGCCTGATTTACAGTTACATGTATATAATCATGGTCACTAAGTTGATAAGACCTTCTATTTGTCTGAGTAAATTGTGGACCCAACTTGCATTTTACGTTTAATGATGTGAAATAACGTAGAGTGCTGTTGTACTCTAACAGTACAACAGCCTGAACACCAACGGACGCTGTACTCATGACAAATAATTGCATATGAAACTAAAGATTTATGTGTAAAACACTGGCTGTGAGATACATTTTTTATGTTTATAATTATAAGGTAGTACCAGCAATGCCAGTCTCCGGACAACGTAGATAATATACAGTGCAATCAAAGTTCATAAAGATAAACACAACATGAGTTGTCAAAACTCTTAGGTATGAGTAATTCTTATGCAATTTCTTTTAAATACAATTCGCAGATACACAAAGATCCAAACCCAGAACTTAATATAATATATCGTTTTTAATAAGTATAAATCAATTGACCCAATATGATTAGAGCAATAACATCAGATATACTTAGTTTGACATATTATTATGTCATCATTATCAGTACAGTAAATTTTACTGTCACATTTATTTTAGGCAAATTTAAACTAAGATCAATTTTCATTTAAAAATTGGTTTATTCTTATTAAAAATAGAATGAACACCTAATGACTAATGCTATACTTAAAGAAATAATGTATGTACCGTTGGATCACATTTTTCACAGTGCCATGAGTAGCCACAAACTTTTGGTGTTTTTTTCACTGGGGGATCAAGACAGCTAAAATGAAAATAGTCGCTGCAATCTTCACACCTGTACAAATGAAATAAGTAAATATACATAAAATTTGATTTTTTAAACTAATTATAGCTTTTGCTTTCAATTCGATTTTAAAATATGATAAATTAGTCTCAACAATTATATGATACTTAAAACACATTTATAATCTTAAACATTTATTTTTAGCATAAATTAATATTATTCTTTCTCTTGTATAAAAAAACTTAAAACAAATTACTAAAATATAGACAACACAAAATATAAGTTTCTGTGTTACTTCATTTAAATAAAATTACAATACGATAAACTAATATTGGTGTTATAACAGAAATTTTAGCTTGGCAGAATGATGGTGATTCTATTGTATGGAGACTAAAAGATGATTACAATTGGAAGTGTCTTTAAAAATATGAACAATTAATAGAACAATGAACTTTAAATTGCACATTACAACATTACAACTAAAATAGAAAATTATATATAATATAATCATTTATTTTTATCATAAATTAATTACTACAATAGAATTGTAATTATTATACTTACTGAACCATTATGTCTGTTGTTCCAGTTGTCTTACAAGTATAGCACAAAGGAGTTAGTTTAATATCTGTCGAAGTCTTTTTGATTCTGATAGGTGTAACACTCTTTTCTGGTTTAGTTGGAGATGTTTTACGTGTACCATCTGATAGTGGACCAATGAGTAATTCTGATGATATTGTCTTTAGCCCACTAGCACTCGGGGTGGATTTTATCTAAATACAACATTTTTTCAATTATTCTGAAATTCTTTAAGTTATCAATACTTACAAAGAGCTTGATTGCATGTTGAGGAGATTCATTAGCTAAATGATTATCAGTTGGCTTCAATTCTGAGCCTTTGTGGTGCTTATGTTTGGGTTTGCAATACTTAACTCGTTTAGTTTTTATTTCGGAAGAATATTTGTTGCTGTGCTGTTCATTTTTTTTTCTCTCTGAAAAATGTTTAGTATAAATTATTATATATACATAATTATATAAATTGATCATACTATTAAATTATTAAAATGTTAAAATAAGTATTTCACATCAATTTTGTAATACATTCATTAAATAAACCAACATAATAAAATCGTAGCTCTTAAATATTTTAAAGAACTTACTTGATGCATCAGATATATTATTCTGTGTTGACGAACCATTGAAATCCTGTAACTAATGTAATCATACATTTAATTGAATTTACAAAAGTATGATTTTATTATTAAAAAATATTATTTACATCATTAACAATAGATGAAGATCTGCGACTGTCTGAAATAGACTGCTGTATTCCACTATATTTTGATTTTCTAGGAGCAATTGGATCTACTATTTTTTGATCAGAGTTTGAATTGGTATTTTCACAATCGCTGCATTGCCTGTAACATATTTTTGAATACATTTAATTTACATTATACTTCTGAAACATTCAATAGTTTAATTTACCATCCACATAATTTTGTTTTCTTGGGCATTCTAGTTAGTGGTGGAGATAAACAACGCAAATGGTAGTATAAGCAGCATGTATCACATTTTGCTAGCAAATGTTGATCATTTGTATGACTGCAAATACCACATTTATTAAACAAACCTAATGGGGTCACATTATCTGAAAAACCGAATATTAGAGTTTAATTATATACCAAATGATAACATATATTATTACATAATAGACTTTAAAATAACATGATAAATTTAATAACTATAATTTTTTAATTATCATTATGTCTCATTGAGACATTTTTTAAAACTGTTAGTAGTATAATACAAATCATAAAGATTTATTGTAGAAAAATAGAATATAACAAATATTCAGAATTTATTTACAAACTATTGGTTAGTAAGTTTTAAAGAAAAATTTATTCAACTCACTAAAAGAATTATGACCATATTGAACTTCTCTAGGAAGTATATCTAAATCCAAAATATTAGAATTGGGATTGCACGAATTAATAGCATAATGGTATGCTTTAATAATATTTTCGAGTTCCAAATGTTTTTTTTTTAGTATTTCATTATTTTTGGAATCCTACAAAAAACATAAGAGTTAAAATATAGGTATATTATATTGTATAACTTGAAATAGGTATATTATTAAACAATTGTATTACTTGATTATATTTTTCTTGTACAATTTTTTGTTTACCACAGAGTATGTTGTTTTGCTCCGTAAAATGTTTCAGCTCCTTTTGTAAATCTGCCAACCTTAATTTTCTATCTGTAAAATAACTTACAAATTCCAAACTAAAAATGACAAATAAAAATATTAATATCAACAAAGAAAAAATATATATATTGGTAATAATATCTAACCTAAACGCAGGTGGTATATACCATTTTTTTGGTACATCACGCAATTCCTTTATTTGATTTTCAATAGTCTCTTGGGAGTTCATATTTATACCCATTAAGTCTGCTTTTAACCAAAGTGCTCGACATGATGAAGCTGATGTTGTAATAGGACGAGGAACTTTTGATATAAATGCTTTCAAAAAATAAAAATTTTTAACTTGAATACAAATCAATAATATTAAGTAACTTACTTGATTCTGTTGGTGTTTTGCTGACTTTTTTCATCTCATCATACTTAAATTGTAATTTTTTAAGCCATTGTTGATTACGTTGCCATGACGGTGATTTTTCCAAAGACTGTTGTTCACGCTTTAATTTCATTTGTTTTGTTCTTAATTGAAGTATTTCCCAATTTCTTTTCTTTTTCCTTGAAAATAAAAAATATAGGGTATATTAATTATTATAGAAATTCAAAAAGGAACATTATAATAAAACAATACATATTATTATATAAGATTGGGAAATAATTTTTAAAAAAATTTAGGAAGTTACTGAATAAAGTTTCTTATTGCAAATAATTTATTTTATAATAATTAACATAATTTAGAAAATGTACTTAACAATTAAAAAATTAGTACTCACTTTACTATCAGTTTGTCTACATGCAATTTGCAATGAGCGTAAAATGGATCTGTTGGGTCAGTATCCGGACTTGTTGAATCTGATAATCCACCTTCTCGTTGAGCACTAAATAATGTTTTGAAATACTTATTAATACTATATTTTACATCAGTAGATTATTCTATGTAAAATATATAATATAGTCGACATGATAAAATTATAAAATTTTTTTCTATTTTGAAATCTAGAAACTAAAACAATATAAAGCATTGTAACATTGTTAGATGCGTTATAGTGGAGGAGGTGTTTTGTTTCTATGAGTGTGTTTAAGCTATAAGGAAAATAAGATTAATCATGAAACAGGCATTTAGGAAGTAGTTTTAATGATTGCTACAATACCTGAGCAAAATCTAGTGTTGAAAGTTGAAAATATAAGTAATTAGTATTAAGTTAAGTTGAGTAATAAATGAAGAAAAATATAATTAATAAATATAGCTTATTATGTTTAGTTCAATCATTATATTATAGAAGTTAACCTATTTCTAATTGCTGAACAACTGTACCACAACAGGGCCAATATTTTGTTAAATAGAAAGAAAATTTGTATTAGTGCAAGTGAGAAGAAGTTACAACATGATAAATTAAAAAATCTAATTTGTAATTATATATATATATATTATATCATACCAAGTAACATGAAAACTAGTTCGGCACATCCCAGCATCACATGCAATAGTCACTCCAGTGCTACTAAATCTGGAATCCTTGCACAATGTACAACTTTTATTACCCCATTGAGGTGTAGTATTTTTAAATAACTCGAGTTTAATGATACTTGTAACTTCACCAACACATATACCAGGTATATAAAGAGCACATACTAAATGTACCCATTTACCACAACTTGTCTCTTTAAATATTCCACCTATACAAACAATGTATTAATTTAAATTTGTAGACCTTACAAAAATTTACAAACCAAAATTAGGACATAATTCACAAGTAGGATTTTGAATGCCCGCTTTACAAGCTTCACAAAACCATGGTTCCGTAGAATATGATGATATGGATGAATTAACACTTTCAGAATCTTGAACACCATAACAACCTAAAAATAAAAATATTTAGTTATTTACTATAATTACTATTTAAGTAAAAGATATTTACTTTCATGAACTGTTATACCACATTCGTCACAGTCGATTAATTCGTTTAAATCATCACTGGCATCACCTAAGCATATACTGCAAATACGAATGGTATCAATTATTTCTTTTATATTCACCTGAAAAATTAAAAAGTTGGTTTTAAATAGTAAGTTGATCATGTGAAACTCAGTTAAAAGAATTACTTTTACAGAATCATCTTCTTTGGTTGTCATGACACCTAAATCAGTAGTCGTATTACCATTGTTACATTTAATATCGCTTTCATCATCTTTTTTAGCTTCTTTTAGATTACCACAATCTTTTGAAATTTATGTGTATGAATTCAAATGTTCAAAAATGTACATGGAATTTAAAAAAATTGATATTACATCAAAAAATCAAATTTTTTAACAGACAACATACCCTCAGTGAAAGAGAAATTTGAATCTCCAGAATCAGATTCACTATTAACATAATGATCTTCAATATTAAAATCACTATCTGATGAACTTTCACTAAACAAATCCATAAGTAATTCCATGTTATTTGGAGGTTTAATTTTCCTTTTATTGGGGCCACGGTCCACTAAAAAAAAATTAATTAATTTCAAATTCAAAATATTTAATGTATAGCCTCAGCTTACTAAGTTTCTAAGATCTAAGTATTAGATAGTTGTATACTAAATTGTATAGAAAATTACAAATCAAGACTGTAAAATAATATTATTATTATATTTATAAGGCAAGTGTTTGAATTTTTTAGACCTATAAAATGTACCTATTTATAAGTTATAACAACGAAACGGAAATACATTGTAAATACATATTTTTCTTGAAATGAAATATTTTTAATCTGATGAAATATGTGTACGATTGATATTATTCAAATTGAAATGAACCCAATTTATTTAACATATTCATACATATTTTAGTGATTTTTGACAATGACAAATATTATCTGCTTTATCTAAGGCCTAGCTTTACCTGGGTAATGATTCAGTATAATATTACGTCTAGACTCTAGCAAAAGTGAAATTTGTATTGAAGCTATTATTTCTTGTAAAATGCCTTAAGTTGGAAGGCCATTAAATAATGAGGAAGCTGCGTATTTAAAATAATTAAACCATTCAGAGCCTATTTTAACAAGTACGTGGTTATAAGTCACTCAATATTCTAATGAACATTTAGAAAAAATTAAACAAATAATTTCAAAACTAGAAACTTTCACTACTATTAAGAAATCCAACAAATTAATGGAAAATCCTAATTTAAATAATAATCTAACCCTCATTGCTATAAATTTTAGTTTTTTTGATACAATAAAACAACTGGAAACCTCTTGTCAGAAAACTTATGCATTGTTGAAGCACAAAATAAATTAGAAAAAATACAAGGACACTTAAGAAATTTAGTTAAAGAAAAAATTGCACATGTATCCTGGACTAAAAAATATGTAAATAGTTAGACATACATACACTGTATACAGGTCTAAATCCTACAGAATCACTGAAAATGAATTCATACCATCTCATGTAGCTAATATGAAGAATGCCTTTATTACATCAGTCGATGTAGGACGTACATTCAGTGAGTACAAAAATATTTTTAAACCAAATTGTCACCAAATTTTGTTAGATATTTAAAATTTTTTTTTTGCATATTTTGATCAACATAACTACATTATCAGATTTTTTCATCACAGTTAAGTCTATTCCCTAGTTATAACTATTACTTAACCAAATCAATCCTAGTACATATTATTATATAACCATCCATATTTTATGTATATTTTATTTATTTTAAATAAGTTATTATATTGTTACACATAAAAACATAATTAAGACATATTATAAAGGTTATTAGAAAACAGTTATCCACCTGATATGTATAGTATGCAAAATTAATTAAAGACAAGTACAGTATTCAATCCATGTGATTTTAGACTATTAAAAATATAATAGCGCAGGATACTGAAAATATTATAGCTATTATTACCTTGGCAATAGACATTTAAGTTTAATTTTTTGTGGAAATATTGTAGGTCAATACATTTTACTGATTACGAGTCTGATAAAAATAAAATTGTTTTGGAGAATGTATTTTTTGTCTACTAGCAGCGTTCTTGAATATACTTAAATAACTGTTACATTCGCATATGTCATCTCAATTTTATAAATAAACATCATAGTGAATTTGTGTTCTGTACAATTAATTTTATTGAAACTACCTATATTATCAGTGGGAATCGGCCTATTAATAAATGGAAAGGTTGAGTATTTTCTACGGTAACTCATTGCCTCCATCGATATTTTAATCTTTAAATAAGTTATAAGTATTTTAAAATTGTAATATGTTAGTTATAATTCATTTTAAAATTAAATTATCAATTAAAGCAGGAATGAGAGCATAAATAATCTATTTGTGATATTGAGACAACACATTATGTAGAATTTTTTAGAATCCTCTTTAATAACAATTTTAATCCTCTTTAACCTTAATTTAATTCTAATTGTAGTTTTTTCCAAGCATATGTTATTTAGTGTGAGACACAAACGTTTACCAAAATATAACAATAAGAAAAACTAGAACTGTGGCCAAACAATTGATATCTTGCTTACAGAATGACAATTCATTTAATTAGAGAAAAGCCAAAAAAGAGTAATGACATCAACACCAAAAATGAATACAACTAAATATTCTTTTATAAAACAGACAAAAACACGACAGAAATCATTAGAAGATGTAAATAATAACAACTGTACGAGTAGGAAGTACCAAGTACTATGTAAGTATATGATAAGTAGAAAAGTAATATAAGGAGGATTTAGTTCGGTCATGGTTTTATCGAAGATTAATCACAGAACCAAGGGGGGGGGGGAATCATTGTGTTAACATTACTTTTTACTTAACGGTTTTTATATAATAGGTAGAAAACATAATATTACTAAGAAAAAAAATTTCTTGAATTTAGTCTATGTCAAAAATATTTAAGTTGTCATAATATGATATAGTCTCTACAGACTGTAATAAACACGATAACAATGAATCATACAATTAATTACGGCAGACGCTCAAATTATAGCAATGGCATTATAATCGATCAAAAAAAACTGAAACTACCTATTATAATTCTCGACGTTATTGCCGTTGTAAATAATCTATTTTACCTACATCTATAAGATTTCTTTTGTAGAAGGGAGAAATTTCATGGCAGGTTAAGAACCCTACAAACACGTATGCCACTGCAGTATGCGATACAAATAGGTAAACTTACTTTTCCGTCCTTAAGTTCTCACAATTCGTATTAAATCGACATTAAAACACGAGTGTATGGCGAACGACAATGCGATTGACTTCAATAAGTTTGTAAATAAAACATGACGTTTCCTAGTGAAAATCAAATGCGCGTCATTCACACGTGCGTGACAGTCGACCGTCGCGACGTTGTGGAATGCGCGTGTGCGTACAACGGAATGTTGAAAAGTAACAAAGGGACTTGTTGGCCGGTGGGGAGCAGGCCTTGACGCTTGGGCACGCACTGTAAATAATTTCAAGATTGGAGTCACTGATGGCTCGTTGGTATAAGTATGATGGCATAAGTCGTGATATAAAATTCCTTATCATTTTTCGGACAACAGACTGCACCATAGAGTATTACTCTATGGACTGCACCCTACTCTGTTCTTCCCACGCCGAGATACCGTGATAAGCCGATAAATAAAGTGGAAGAAAAAAGATGTGGTCACGAATCTGTAGGGCATCTACCACGTTCACAGTATCAACAGTTGAAGACGAACGAAGGTTATGAAATAAGGGTGGAATACGCGTACCGCATGCGCCTATTATTATTATTATTATCGTTGCAACACACGGAAGATCATAGCTGGCTGTTTATGAGCAATAACCATTTCTGATATCTATTTTCGCGGGTTCGTGCGTCAATCCGCAATGATGGGTTTTTAGTTGTTATACTCATTCTCCATTCTAGTAGTTATTTACGTAAGTTATTTCATAACATTGTTTACATTATACACAATAGATAATAATTTCAACTTAATATTATTGATTAAGAGGACGTGATACCCGCATGTGTTGACTCCGTCGTACAAGTGCGTAACATAGCAAATTGTACACTTCTGAACACGTGTAATTTAAAAATTAATGTGAATTGACCTCTTATAAAATCTAAAGGTAAGATTATTATCTAGGCAACCTCATAGGCTTTTTATTATATTTTTATTATAGAGTTATAAGTATTTTAAGATGTATAAAAAATTTACAATTTTAAAATACTCATTATTAAAATATAATACAAAATCTGTGAGGTTGACTAGATAATAATCTTACCTTTAGATTTTATAGGAGGTCAATTCGCACTAATTTTTAAACTAACGGTGCTACACTTGTTCTGCTGAGCGTAAAATTTGCTATGTTACGCACTTGTAAGACAGAGACAACACATGCAGGTATCACGTCCTCTTAAGTTGTACTTAAGATTCCTAACAGGCCCTGTACACTTGTGTATCTTATGCCCATTTTTCAATTTATATTTTCGAAGGTTCGTACACGCCCAGGGGCGGACGCAGGAAAAAATTTCGGGGGGGGTTGAAAAAATAAGAATAATTATCATTATTTTGAAATTATTATTTATTGTAATATAAAATGCTTATGGCTTCAAGCTACTAAACGGCCTTTAGAATTCATGTGATGAATTAGATTCTGGCCTCCGCTGTATTATTGCTGTTTGTTAATGATTCAATTGATTTAATCATTATTTCAGCTGAAAAAATATTGTCCAAAGAATCCAAATAGTTTCCGAAATTCTTCTGCTACTGAAGTGTGCGGGTTTCTCAGTGATCAGGTTAGTTATAGTTAAAAAAGTTTACTTAGTCAAACTTAGAAATGCAAATTGTAAGTGTGTTATTACCAGTGTTAGGAACATTCACAATGTGTTTTTTTTTTTTGAATGCACTCTATCACTTTCAATTTAAAAAAAGAGTGATCTACACTCTACGCTTAATGCTTACTAAATATGAATGTGCGTTTATGAACTGTGTGCTTTCCAAACACTGGTTATCACTTAAATAACATCACTTGGTCACAAGCTGTAGTGCTGCACTATGATTATGTGTGGACACATTTTTGCTATGATGCTCTTGGGCCAGAGAGAAAATACAGTGCTTTGACATTGCCTTAAGTATCTTATCCATCCCTGCTTGTAACTTATTGAGATTACCTTGACACGATACCACTTGTCGATTTCTTGATATCGACACATACAGTTTATCTCTTGTCAAATACTGCTACCTAATATGATATAATTTGTAAAATTATTTTAGTTTTATCATTTTCTTTAATTGCATTAATGCATCGATAATATATAATATAATTAACAAAAAATGTTTGAAACTATGCAATTTGTAATTGTTATCATTTTCCAGTAACTGTTTCATCTTAGCAAACCCTATTTTAAACTTAAATAATTACCTAGATCATCTAGATTTCAAAATGTAAAATATTTTATTTTATGTGGCATAGAGAGGTTGCAGAGCATAAATGGTGTATCAATGAAAAAGTTAAATAATAACAAATCAATTTAGCATGACTTATAAAATAACCAATTTTATTTTTAAGTTTCCCACCCCATAAATTCCATCAGATAGGAATTAAACTTCTAGAAAAATAATTTCCTTAAGTATAGACAAAACTAGTAATCAATACCAGTAATATAGGTAATATTTATGTACCATTCCCAGCACACTTGTGTAATTTTCTCTTTGAAAACATTTTTCAAATATAATATATATTAATTATATCTCTACATTTTTCACATATAATTATTATTAACTAGCTGTTCCACCTGCAGGTGGATTGTTTTTTATGTATATGTCATATTTCTTATTCTGTTTGTGCCTTTGCATCTGGTGCTTTTTTATATGTACTATTATTTTTCTTAATTGAATAAATTAATTTGCTCTAAGTTTAATCTGGTACAAGATTATGGCACATTTTTGTACCTAAATATTTACAGTTTTTAACATTTTTTACAAATATTTGGCATGTTTATATATTTTGATTTAAACACACATTATATGTTCAAGTACATTTTTTTATTTTGTTGATAAGAATTAACTATATACTGTGGTAAGATCACAGATATATAAACATACTAGATAGCGCACGACAATCCGTAAAGTGTGTCTTGTTCCGCCATATGCAACCACGGCAATGTTTACAAATATTAACTGGTAACAGCCAATGATAAATTATAATTTTGATAAATACAAAATACATATTAAAAAAACTAGATCATATTATACTTGTATAACTAAAATCATTATTCATGGTAGACATGCAGTTTCGTCCAAATTTAAACTTAAAATTTAAAATAACTATACAAAAAACTGTGTACATATTATATGTATATGTATAACTATTAATCATAAATGAGTGGAGAGAAGTAAAGGACTTAATAAAATTAACAGATTTTGTGCGTTGAGCCTTTTCAAGGTAATATAATAACAAAAATGTGAGTTGATAATATAAGTATTAAATAATATGGACATTTCAATATAGTAAATATCAACTTACAAAAAAAAGTGGATATTCGAATTTGGAACTTGTCTATGTCCTATTTGATGTAATATATTTTGTATAAGCTATGAAGTATGTTTTTAGGTATGTTTAATAATTCTTGTGGTCTGTAGTCATTATGTTTTATGATTATTGATTACTCATTCGTTATCAATTCTGCATAATGTAAACATTGTCGTCTTCACAAATGGCTGCCCCAGACACACGTTTAATAACATCTAGTATATGGTCGTCCGCTATCTAGTATGTTTATATATCTATGGGTATGATTTAAGTTTTTTTGTAATCAAAAGAAGAAATTATTTTCACAGACGCTTATAGATTTTACTCTATAAAAAATATTCCTTATACCAGAACAGGCCTCCAAAAAAATGTACTGTATGTTTGTGCAACTAGTTTTCGGTGTGTATTCCAATCATTTATTTGGTTTAAATGTATAATATACATTGTATATCAAAAAATGAAGCCGATAGAGTAATTCTTTGAGGTTGATGTACACCACATTATGGAGGTTTCTTCACTTGATTCATTGTTGATTCTGATGTTTATTTCTATTTTTCAAATATGAATTTAATAAATTATAAGCTGTTATTTAATACCAAATATGTTGAAATTGTATATTGTTATATTTTAATAACATGCCATTTAGCTATTTGAGGTACAAAAAAGACACTACAAATTACATTACTATTTTGTTTGGATAGAAATCATTGTTTTAAATATTCTTGCTAGATGTAGTTGATAGATATATTTTATAAATGTTATTTATTATCATATGTTTTAAGACATAATTACTTATGTCACTATTCGGGACTAAAATATTCATTTTTGTTTATAGGTATGTGTACTTTAACTGAGTATTGAATAAAACTAAATTATGCAGTTCTGTTCATTAGTATAAGATGAATAAATAATCATAATGCAAATAACATATTTTATTTTAACTATAGTATCATTATTATTGATGAAAAATAAATAAATCACACAATAAAATGTAATAAAAACAATAATGAAAAATGTATGCTTTAACACACATTTCTTGCTTATAGAGTTATAAAATGAAATTATGAATAGCTAAATTATATTTATGACATTTTTCATAGAAATCGTAGTGTATACTAAGTATGTAGTTGTTCTTGTGCAGTGATATCAGTTTACATTTTTAATTTTTTCTGAAATTTTGTTTCTTTCTGTGAAGTTTTTTTTAATGTATACTTTGTGAGAAATGGTTTTCTACCTTAAATTTCTTTATAACATAGATTATAGATAGAACCAAATTTTAATGATTTTTTTTAATTGTTCCACTATGACAGAATCCGATTCATTCTTCCTACTTTACATATATATATTATTATAACTGTCATTGAAAATTATACTTCCAGGGCTAGTGACCAAAATATACCGATTACAACAAATCTATAGAACATGTTAGTTGTTTGCAAGAGCCCTCTGTCATCCCAAAATAGTATAGTAATGTTTAAAGTTTATGACATGCTTCCTTCAGGTTATATATTTTTCCAATTAAATAGATAGGTGACTAGGTTGACTATTCTTACTGTTTAAAACATGATTTTCTCTTTTTTGGTCAATATGTCCCATTGTCCTAATAAACTTCAAATGGTACTCTTTTTGTTCCACTTAAATGCCGTTATAAAACCAGTTAAAAAAATTATTAGTTATTATGTTATATTAAAAATGTATAAAATAATACATTTTTATTGCTAAAGATTGGAAATTTAAAACAAGGATTCTTATAAATTAAAAATTTTAAATTGAAATTTCGACGATAATAGATATTTAAACAAATAATAACAATGTTTGTTATTTTGTTGTAATTTAAAAATACTATTCCTTGATACCTGATAAACTTTTAAAATATATTATTATATTTTATACACATATTGACATTTTAAAATGCAATATTTTTGTCCAAAATTATTGTTACCTATTGTTGTACTAGTACCCAATAGTAAAATGAATCACATTAATCTTATAAACTATATGTACTTAGTAATATATACGCTAGCAGACCGTTTTTGCTCAGAATCATTTTTCGTTTACGATGATTTTATAACATTCAATTCAAGTTTAACATGTGTTACATTGACTCCTCTACTGTATAGCAGAAGTAAGTGTACCACTTGTCTGCCCTTAATTTTAATTTGTATTTGTATTTTTATCATTCATGGTAAAATGTCAATTTGTTTATACAGTACTACATAAATATCATACATAGTGACGGCTTGATGTTTGATGTGGCCGGTTGCTTAATTATTTTCCATGCCCAGTATCATTTTTGAAATTTTGTGAAATGCATTTACTTTCATATAAATGTATTCACCATTAGTCGGAGGCCCCAAAAAGCGCCTTACACTGATAATAAATGAGAAATACATTTTTAGATGGGAAGTTATAAAAAAATTAACTATAAACAATAGATTCTCACAATATTTTTTAAATCTTAGTGCCTACGGATATATTTTACAATATAAATGCGTGGATTGCATGCCCCACCCATCCCACTCTTGTATTACCTAATAAATATTGAAATACAATTATTTAACCTAATTTATTCCCTACGACCGTGAGAGCCTTAGCGCACTTACTTTATGGACATACCTAGTATTTAAATTTAAAGATATATTTTTAAAGTTATTGTCATTTATTACATTGACTATATACTTTAAATTGTAATTCTGACTGTTCTATAATATTGATTGTTGTTCTATATATTTTGTGTTTTATTCATTTACAGGACTTCTTCTGGCTGTAATTTCGATTGTGACGTTCACTGCTGTGATCATGGCTAACCACGAGAGTACTTTCGCCGTGTTCAGTCTGGTGAAGATTGCGTTTAAGGCGTGTAATGAGATACAGCAGCACTGGTACAACGAACTGAACGTGCAGCGGCAAGATATAAAAAAATGTTGTAAGTCGCTGTTTGAAATCATCTCTTTGAACACGAATGGTGGCGAGTTCGACCCTCACGGAGACAGGCGGTCCATGTTCAACAAGGTGTTGAACATCGTTCAAAATATTGATAACAATGAACGGCGCAAAGTATACAAACTAGTATGCAGCCATGCCGCGAGAAATGGGCACTTCGATTGCTTGAGGATCGCTCACGAGATGGGCTTCCCATGGGGTGTGAATACAACCTTTCGTGCAGCGGAAAAAGGATACCTGCAATGCCTTATCTATTTACGTGAAAATGAGTGTCCCTGGAACATTAAAACGTGCACGGCAGCTGCGGAAAATGGGCACATGGAGTGTCTCAGGTATGCGCATGAAAATGCGTGTCCCTGGGACATTATGACACTCTGGGGCGCCGCGGACATGGGGCAACTTGAAATACTCAAGTACTTGTTAGAGAACGGCTGTCCGCGTACCAAATTGGCGTGCACCGTGGCAGCGTTTCGAGGCCATACGGAGTGCCTGATGTACCTGCACAGGAGCGGTGTCGAATGGGACAAGAATACAACCAAAGCAGCCGCGGGTTATGGGTCAGTCGACTGTCTCCGTTACGCACACCGTAATGGGTGTGAAATGAATCGATCGGCGTGCCTAAAACGGGCAATAGAGATGAAACAAATAGACTGCGTAAAGTACCTGATCGCTGACTTAGTACCCGAACTCCAGAAGTTGTATAAGCGGCGGTTGGCCAACCGGTTGCGTGGCGGCCGACATCTAACTCGGAATAATCGTGTACGCTCTAGACAACTGCTGTCTGCGCGACGAATACAATTCTTTCCGCCTAGAAGCAATTGACTGTGCCTGCCCGATGTAGATTCTTCTTCTAAATATGTTTGTAATTAAATTCATATTTATGGTTGTTTGAGTTAAAATTGTAAAATTTGATGTTTTTAAAAAATAAAACAATGAATGTAATGATTCTAGGCCTATTTTTTAATATAATGTGCAGTGTTAAAGTATTACTTTTTACGTATACAAATTTGTTAAATACTTATGAAAACAAAATCATGGTTTTGGAATATGGATCTAAAATATTTTTCAACTACTAATGAGGAACCTTATTGCAGTCAACTGTCAAGCATATCAACCCGGCAAAAAAATTATTTTTATTGACATTTATAGAAAAAAAAATTTCTAATGTTTATAAATAACTAATAACAAGTCAAAATTACAAAAGTTTAAAATTGTTTAATATTAGATATTCAACCATTATTTTTCATGGAACTACTTCATTATTTTGTGTTGTAAATCAAAAACGAATTACGTAGACTCACGAAATTTTCACTAAATATTAATATTAGGGTTTTCCATGCCATAAAAATATTTTAATACTGAGCAAAGCGAATTAATGTTTTGTTTTTACCACGGTTATCTACACGAGTAGATAACCGTGGTTTTTACAGTAATGTATATTTTTTTCCTGTCTGCCATCAACATGTGGGGTAGTAAGAATGCTCCAACTCTGACATCAGTATCTTTTCTAATAGAGAAGTGAATCTAGTTGGTGCTTAGAGGTCAAAATTGAATATTGCCAGTAGTTTTAGAAACCGCAGCCAATGTTTTTAATTCCAGCGATGGCTACTGTGTTTATTGACATCATATTTTCATCTTCCATTGATATTTTGCCTATAGTGTTACAATATCACATTAAAATACAAAAGTGGATTTAAAACCATATTTAATTTTGTTAATAATTCGCATGTCTTTAAAACTACAGTCAAAAGGTTTATGATTATCAATCAATTTAATTGCATTAAATAAATGCGAAATGTTGACAATTCTTTTTCCTAGTATATCTGTATCTCTATTTAAATGTTTCTTTTAAAGGAGAGGTTGGAATATTTAAATCTGATGGTTGAGATTTATTGTCAAGTGATAAAGCTAATAATATAGTGGTTGAAAGGAAATACTTCCATATCCAAAAAAAAATTATTATTATCAATGTAAAAAACAATTATTCACCACAAATATAATAAATTTATTAAAAATGTTCCCAATTATCGTATGTATACAATATAATAATATACTTTAAAAGTTTCAAGTACCCACAGGTCATGAATAATATTTTCAAATTATAACAAAATGGTACTTCCGGGTTATCTCGTTTTTAGAAAAATAGATTTACATATTACCAAGCACCAGGAAAAATTTAGCCCATTAAAAAATAATATATTTCCCAAACAAAAATGCAAATACCTAATAAAATGTGAACTATTTTATATTATATATAGAATAGAACAATTGTACAAAACGGTTTTAAGCTTAGAGAAAATATATTAATTGTACAATGTTGTCCTTATAAAATTATGTAATTATATAGCGCATTAATACTACAACAAAATATAAATCTGGAAAAAAAAATATTTAAAAATTTAGGATAAAATTAAAAAACTATGATAAAAATTAATAATTATAATACTTAAATATTTTTCAATGTTATCCAATTATGATTTTGGCATACGTGCCGTATGCTATCTACCAAAAATATTTTAACATTTTTTCTTTATTGAATGACAACATGCAGTTTTAATTTCATTTTTGAAAGCTTAATATTTTTATATTGATACATTTAAATCAAATTTAGGAATAATAATTTATGAGTCATAAGTATTTAAACATTTTGACGTGTGGAGTGTTTATCTAAATTAAAAATAATTCTAAATTGAGCTCTGAATTATATTCATTTGCATGTATGTACATAGTATATACATGTCCATAGGGTTTTAAACGTCCACCGTCCATATAACACTGAATTCAAATACTAAATTTGATTTTGCATATTTTGCATATGTGAAGGATTATTTCATACTACTTCATAAAAGCATATAACATGCATATTTAATGTGTATTTCATGATGAATCAATATTACTGTAAAAAAAGTTGTTCACATTGTATCTCAAAATTTTGTTAAAATATTGTTATATTTGACAAGATTGATAGGCCATGTTAATGCATGCGTCACAGTGGGTTTTTTAATTTTGATTGTCAGTTTGTCATGTTTTCTGAGAGTTCAAGACACATTATTTAAAATTATATAACTATAAACAGTAGATTTTAGTTTGTTAAATTTTGTAACTTATAAAATATTGCATTTTCATATTTTATTTTATTTAAAAGTTTTTTTTTATTTTAGTTTTAAATATTATAATGACAAGTCTAAAAGTTAAGATTTGCTTATGTTCAAAATATTTTTTCATGGCAAATGATTTTGGTCTGAAAGTTAATTGTTATGTTTACTGAGATTTTTTTTTTAAATTTTATATTTTAAATGATTTGCAAATAAGTATTTACAGCCAAGTTCAGTTTATTTTTATTTTTATTTTATCTTTAAATATTCTATAATACTGAATAAAATATTTTAATCTATTTAATGTTTATTACAATTTTAATTATTTGATTAGTTTGGTTTCTAATAAAAAGTTTAGTAGTTTATTAGTTTCTTATTATCATAATTCTTGGTGTAAACATGGTGTTTTATTTTTTCAAATAAATTTTATTAAGTATAATATTATGTATATAATTGCATAGTTAGCCACTTTTTGTATGCATATTTGATAATTTTTAAATGTATTTAATTTCGCACTCTTTTTATAACTAATAAATCTTTGTAAAATTTGATTTTTATACATCAACATTTCAAAATACTCAGAAAAATATTCCATTTTCAAAAAATTAAATTAAAATTGTGTGTTGTCATTCACATTTTGAATAAAAGTTATTACATACCTACATATTATAATGTGGTGATTAGGTTTATTTCGTACAATTTATTTACAAGCTTGAAGGACTGCAAATACAATTTATAACATATATTTCTTCGAATGTTTATTTAAATCATGGAAAAAAACCTACCAAAAAAACAATTACAAATGATAACATTAATTTGTCATATTTGCTTCAAAATTGAGCTTTACATTTATTTTGTTTTTTATTTGTTATTCAAGTTTAATCTTATACAGTGGCGCAGATCCAAATCCCTAAGTATGACGGCTTCCATAGTGAAATTATATGGTGGTGGGTCACATAGTTTGGTACCCAAAACACATCTGTAAATAATATTAAAGTATTGAACATAAAAAACACTACAGTTCTGATACTCTGATTAAACAGCTGCTGTTACAAGCCGTTGTGTAAGTGGGTGTTATTCAAATTTGATAATCACCAAAATAATTTTTTTGTAGTTCTGATATTATGTAATGATTTACATACAAAGGGTGAGGTTCTTAATAATATAAATTAAGTAAATTGTTAGAAAATATAACCAATTTTAATCGCATGAGACCTAAAATTGGTATTCTTGAACTAAATCAATACTAAATCACACTAAATCATCTGAATCTATTGTTGAATTTGATTTTGATGAATTTCAAACAGAAATTGTGACACTTGGGAAGTTTCTAACATAAAAAATATTCATTGAATTAAAAAAATTGTAAATGAAATGTTATGCTTTATTTGGGTACAAATGAATTATATACTTACCAAAAACTCAATGTGGGAATTATATTCTGACAACATTGAATGTATGTATTAACAATTTAAACACTGCATCACAAGATTATATAGAACTCCGATATGTAAAATACAAATGTTGTAGTTTTAGTGTTTCGCCATAGATGTACATACTACATTGTATAGAGTGAATTTTTAAAATGCTAATTTTTTAGAAGCATCAAAATGTTCAAACAAATCATTGGCTTTATAAATTACAGTAAAAAAGGGGGTTCTCATATGAAAAAAAGTTTATATCGCCACACTTCTAAAGTACCTAGTAAAAAAAATATCAAGAATTTTAAAATGTCTCTCTTGGACTAGTATATTCCAAATATGTAGTTATCATTAAAATTAATATTTTCCAAGGCAAACAAAAGTAAAATATAGGCAGATTACGCCTCGGCGATTATAGACCTAATGATAATGAAAATTCCTATTCTGATACAAGTTCTTGTTATGATTTTGAAAACGATTCTGACGAAGAAAATCAAAATATTGAAAACCAAAGCAGAAATTACGGAAATCGCGTTCAAGAACCTTGGGTGTTTGGTATGTGCTCCTTGCATCAAAATAATATTTTGGAGCTCCGTTATTTTATAGTTGATAAAAGAGATCGTGAAACATTACTTCCCATAATTGTCCAATAATTAGAACCTGAAAGGCTGAAACCACAATTTATTCAGATGAATGGAGAGCTTACAGTACTCTTAATGAACATGGTTTTCTTCACCAAACAGTTAACCACAGCAAAAACTTTATAGATCCGCGTACAGGTGCTCAAACACAGACTATTGAATGCTTATGGAAACACATGAAAGTAAAGTATAGAATCAGAACTACTGGAGCGATCAATTTTCTTGAAAGACAGTTGCAAGCAGAATGGTGGAGATTCGTCAATAAAAAAATTGTTTTTGAATGTTTTTTACAAGACAGGTAATAAAAAAACATTTTTGTAAAAACTGTTAACAGGCTATTTAAAATAAGACAACTATCAACCAATAGACATTGAGCAGGTCAGTAACTTAAATTTGTAGATTTTTATGTAGCTATAAAAAATATTTTTTTTAAAAACCACTGTTTTGCAAGAACTTAAATTCCTTGTAATAAAATATTTTCAAAATAATTAATATTTTTTGAAACGATGAGTGGTTTGTGATAAAAGAATCACCTGTATTGTTTGAAGCAACAAATTTGAATAACTTGGTATATTGTTTAATTTATTTAGTGTTTATTTTATTATTTATGACATGTTAATTGATTATAAGCAAAATAAAAAATAAGGTTATATAATAAAAAAAATATTTAGCATGACATTCTATTTTCACTTGCTCGTTAACGATTAAAAAAAATCTATTTTGAAACATGTTATTTAGTGAATGCAGTTTTAATGGGTGTTTGTTGGATAGTAGTTTTATGGTTTTCATGTCATGGATATGGTACTATTTCCAATGGTTCAAATTCTTCATTATCCAACCTAAAAATACCAAACAAAATTAAAAATCTATAAATGTTTTAATATCTTATTTTTACTTCAGTGTTAAACCAATAGTAGCTGGATTTAATGCCTCAGCAGTAATAGAATTCAAACCACAATTTGACAAAGTTTTTGTGCCATCCATAATTTTATCTTTGTAGTAAAGTTGTAGACTTGACGGTACTACTTTTATGATACCTAAAATAGTAACACAGTAATTAGTTACGTACTACCTACATTTAAAAAAAATACAATAATTAAATTTTAGTCTTTATTGTTTTCACAATTTTTTGTTTACACAAAAGGGGTTATCAGAATTTTGAGTTACAAGTTGCATGATAATGATATGGCCACCATTTGGTCTATCTACAAGATCAAATATATAATTTTTACATAGGAGAGATTGGCAATTGTACATATTTTACTACCAAAATTGTTTATAAGTTATATAAGAGTTATATTTTAGACTATATTTTTTATCCTTACACTTGTAAGGTCGGTTATTATAATATATTATACCATAATGACTAATGAGCATGCAACAATTCCCTATTTTTAATCGTATTTTAATATAACACACTAAACTATAATTCTATAAGAAATTCAAAAAAATTTGGTAATTTTCAAATTATATTGGCATATATTTTATAATATTACTAGCTGATCCCGTGCACTTTGTTGCCCATTAAAAATGCCAACTCTATATGAGACTCAATGGTGATAATGCCAGCAGTATATTATGCCTACCTGTTGTGTATTATTGAAATAATATGTTTTATATTTATTTTAATTGCGAACACACCGATGAGCGGCTATATGCGCAACTCGGCCACCTTGGTAGGCGATGAGCGAAAATTCAATAGTATGCATGCTTACAGTTTGAAAATCTCAGCTTATGTTTAGAAACCTAAAATAAAAAAAATTCATACATACTTCCAATCTTGTTTTTGAGTTTATTAACCAATATGTTGTCTTTAGCATCTAGAAATATGGTTTGATTTTTTCTTTGTATTATCATAAAGACATCCTAGACAGTAAAATAATGTTATTCAAATTATGCTTTACAACGAGATGTTCAATCCCTAGACTATTAAGTAATAAAAATGTACTAACCATTTTAAATTTAAACTGAAATTCACGAATTTTATTGATTGTCAAGTTTTCTCTATACACTGGTTTTGAAAGCACGAGGAAAAGTAAACTAAAATTTGAAATATATTGAGAAGGCGAAATAACCATAAGTTTACATAATACAATGATACAATCTTTATAAGTTAATGTTATTATATATAATTGCAATAATGTAACATCAACTTACTAGGTACTAGGTATAGTATGCAGTTACTACTTAAATAGTATCTACCGTAAATTGTAAATAATTACCTATTATGTAGATAATTAATAATAAATAATAATATTAATAATTAATAATTTTTTTACTTTAAGATGGACGATAAAGAAATGGAAAGAACTAAGAACATAACGTCTTATCACTTATCAGTAATGAATGTAGTATTGTACGAACCATGATCACGGTTGAAGATTATACTGGTTGCACAACTCCCAATTGCTTATAAGACATGGACCATTCAATATGTTATGCTATATTGCTAAAAGACTGAAAAGAATATAAAAAAGCTCCCAGTAGTACTAGATTGTTGTGAATGCTTGCAGCAAACTGTTGTACGGACTATACAGACTATGGTTGTAGAAAATATAATATATAAATTATTTAATCATTATACGAGTTGAGGCCAGAAAATTGCTTATATGTCCCCTTGTCTGCAATTACTTTCAGTATAAATTATATAATAATAGTTACATAGACTTGTACGCATTGGCGTAATTTGCAGGGGAGCACCTTGAATTTTAACCCTAGCACCTCGAATCCCGTGATTATAACTAGTACTACTACCATGTTTCCATAATAATTACATTTATTAAAATTTATTAAAAAAATAAAAGAAGATTTATTTAATTATAATTAAATGTACTATATATACATAAATACTTGATATTTTTGAATAGGTAATGAATTTTTATACTATTCTATAATTAAATAAAGGAACCTGCAGTTAATTATAACTTATAAGCTTTGTGCATATTTGTTCATAAATTACTTGGATAAATTGCGGTCAAGTCATCATTGTACATTATATATCATTCAAAAATATCCCACCCCCCCCCCCCCCTTAAACAAGATTCAGGTCCACCCCTGACCTATACACCGTATATTTTAGTCTCCTTATAACAGAAAAATCAGTTAGTACCAAGCCATTCTATTATAAAGAGGTTTTACTGTAATATTAAATTGTTTTCAGAAGATTTATAACTTAGCTTTGTCACTCAAATTCATTTATATCTTAAAATTAACTTTAACTTAGAATGGTTTTTTTTATTAAAGATAACTGAACTTAAGTTAGTTGAAAAAATTGGTTAACTTGCCCAGTTTTGTTAATATGTATGCAAACATGAAACAATGGATAATCTCCAATGTGCTACCGGCCAGAGCAAAGCAGATTACTGTAATTCATGGGTATTTAGTATAGTATATACTCCGGTATAAGGTCTATTGTAGAATTTAACCACTAAGGTCCTAAACGAAAGTGTTTATTTAAAAAAATACTTTTTTGGAAATAATATGATTTGCATAGAAACACCTCACACATGAAGATAAACAATGTATGATGGATTATATTTAAGTTTAATTTTAATTTTCACAGTGTTCAATATTAAACGTGACAATTTCAGTTAGTACTTAATTTTTTTTTTTTAAGTACGGTAATTACTGAAACCATGACGGACATCTCTTTCGATTTTTCTGGTAAGTGGAATTTAAACACTGTATTTAGTTTTTAAACAACTATTTATATAGCTGTAACTAAAATATTGTATAATAGATAGGTACGTAATAAGCTCACCAGAAAATGTGCCGAGAAAAGCGTTAGACATTTGTATTGCTTCGCACTTAACTTAGGTAAGGTTAAAGTGTTTGTATTTTTTTTTAAAATCTAAAACAAATTATGAAATTAAAAAATAATGTTATGGTTCTGAAAAGCATGAATACCTAATGTTTAGTATCAATTTTGTATTTGCAGAATAAAATGCAACTAAACATTTTATAAACACGTTTAATGTAATGTACGAATGTCTATTTAAAATAGATTTTTTTAATTATATGTTATGTTGGCATGTTTTAAGTCTTAATATTACCATAAATTCGTGAATATGTATCTATCTGCATAACTAAAAATCGTGTTTTGTATCTAGCCATCTGGGTAATATCTAATGATAATACGTATATTCAAATGTGAAACTTTTATGATGGTTTCTTGAGATGCATACTTTTCTAATGCTGGACAAGATCACTAATTTTTTTAACTCATTGAGTCAAGTTAATTTAGATAAATTCAAAAATTTAAGTTAAATTTAAAATTAAAAGTGAGACAGTTATATTTTGTAACTTTGAACAGTAAAAAGGTTATGATTAAACTGTAAACAAATTAACTAAAAAAGAGTCATCTAACTTGGTTAAAAATGAATTTCTTTTGTTCATAAACAAATTAAGAACTATACCTTTGGTTTTCCCCAGTGGCAGAACTTGGAGGTGAAGGCGGGGATTGATCCCCGAGCGTACAATTTTCGTGGGCGTAATACTTTTATGGGCCTATGGTTAGTCTTTAGTGTTTGGTGTTAGATGTTAGAACACTATATTTTCTACTTCACATAAATTGTTTATGACGTGGCGATGGAAACTTTTGAAGGAAAGAAAAATAAAAATATAAAATCATACAAGTACACAGTACAGCATGAAATAATAATCATCATTATTTTAATAATTACTTACTACGAGATATAGCGAAAATAGTGCAAAATTACCAAAATGTTAAATCATAAAATGTACTATTAATTATTATGTCGTTTGTCATTTACTTAGTATGATGTAGGTACGTCGTTTGTACACTATAATAAATCATATTAATACATTGTGATTGTGCCAGATTCGTAATTTGGTTATCCAGGCATTAGTCAAAGTTGCAATAAAGATATTTTTAAGGTTCCAAACGAAAGCAGGAATGTACTGATGCTGTGTTTTCGTTAACATTTCTGATTCTCAGGTTAGGTAATTTAATAAAGTATTTCTATGGTGTACTCAAATCAAAAGTTCAACCATCGAGTTTTCCTATCGGTTGAGTAATTGCGTGACTACAAAAAATATTGTTCATTTTTTTAGTCATTATTATTGAGTTGATAAAGTAAAATTTTTGGCTTTTTTTAGTATTTTTTGATATTTTTATGTCATATCCGTTACTTATCACTCTATTTACATAATAAACATTAATCATTATACAACTATACCTAATTTATTCGTTTCACAGATTTTATATAAATTTGTATTTGTAATTTATACAACTATCTAAGTTACTTTGAAAAGTATATTATGGTAATCAGAAATAGTGACATTTCGACAGTACAATTTTGGTTTACAATGCATATCAAGTAACAATTTCATGAATAATATTTGATACTTCCAATTATTCTTATTTTTTTCCTTAATTGCCAAGATATAGTTATCGTGGGAATATGACTCGTTATATGTACCTAACTTAGTTAAAAGTAATCATTATAACTAGTTAACTTAAACTTTTTTACTCGTCAATGCCCAGCCTTGAACACGTCCATACAGTACCTATCTATATTATATTTTATAGTTAAAAAAAAAATATGTCACTTGTCATTAGTTATTGATATATATGAATAAATTTCGTTTCTAGCTGATAGCTCTGCAATAGTATGTGATAATGGTTCTCATACGCTGAAAGTTGGTTTTGCGGGTGAACATTTACCCCAAATATTAATTCCAACTAGACATGGAGAACAACGGGAAGAAGTAAGCGAACAATTTGTAGAGCACAAAATGTAATTAATTTCTCGTACCTACCTACATAATATGTTAAATTTAAGTAAAAATCGTCAGGTTACTATTATGTAATCGACTTTAGATTACTGAAGGATTTTTGTATAGATTGTATTAAACGTAATTATGTAATATTATATATAATATAAAGTATAAATGGACTTAATTACACTTATTATTTAGAACTTTTTCAACTATAAAAAAAAATTTTTTTTGAAAAATGTCATTTCAAAACAATATTTCTGAAAAATATTATATTTTTAATATATTTTTTTGTTATATCTTTTTAAAGTATTTTTTTTTTTTGAAGGCCATCACTCATTTTGAATTTCATATTCCGACACAAAATATTATTCGAAGTATTTCAATCTGTAAAGATCAAATCTTGGACCATGCTGTCCACTTCTCCGCTCATCTAAGCTTTAAATAATACTAAAACTAATGAAATACCTACTTGCCCGAAATTTGATTTTTATACGTTAAAATACCCCAAACAATACTCTACTTAGGAATATGAAATAAAAAGTGAAAAATGTATGGTGTCGTTCAAAAAAGAAAAAAACTTTAGAAATCACAACGATGCAAAAATTGTAATAAAATTAATATTTTTTAAGAAATTTAGTTTTTAAATTTCGTTAAATTAAATTTTTAAAAAACTGGTAAGTGGGTAACTCTCTGCTGAACATAAGCTGTTTACAGAGTCACTGTGATGGATGTGTTAAATTTAAATTCAATAATCATTGTAGGTATACGAAAAACGATTCTGAGCGAAGATTGCTACTCTGGAAGTCTATAATATTTCTAAGTAAATTATATGATATCATTGTAATTAAATAATACATTTTACTATTTACATTAATACTTTAAATAATTAAATAAATGTTTACCGAAAAAAACTGCATTTGAAAATGTTTTAATATGTATAATGTATACAATATAATTATATGAACTTTAAAAGTGTTCAGTACCCACGAAAAATATTTTAAATCGTTAATATCGTTATTCTTGATTTTAATATAAATATAAGTAATATCACCCAAATTTAAAATGTCGAAAAAAGAAACAGTTTATATTATAAACAATTTATAAGAATTCTTGTTTTAAATTTTTAATTCTTAGCTACAAAAATTAAGATTTTGATACATTTTGTCAAAATCTGAACTTTAAATACTTATAAAAAAAAACCATGATATGGATGCTTAATACTTCACAGGTGCTATTAAAACTACTTATGAGTAATGAAGAACCTTGTATTACATTTTCAATCATTTAGATTCAAAAAAAAAGTTTCATTGATATTCATATATTTACTTTCATATTCATTATTTAAAAAAATTTAGATGTCTATAAATAACTCAAAACTAGTCAACATATTTTTAAAGTGTAGAATATAGAAATAAAAAATTGAAGTAAAAAAAAATAAGAAAACCGTTGTATGAGGATTTGTTAATTTACGGGTGAATATCTAATGTCAATAACTTCAAAGCTCGAATAATATTAATTTGACTTTCCATTCAACTTTTTTTGTTAAATGTAGGAATAATTGAGCGTAATCTTGTATACAAATTTCAAATCTCAGTTATACATAGAACATCTTATTATGAATTTCTAACTCGAAATAGTTTTGCCGATTTTCGCGGTTTTGATGAATCTGTCAAAATTTTAATTTTAGACGTTCATATAAAATGACTGTGGATTAGCACTTAATTTTTTCTTAATTTATACCAACAGAAGCTTATGAGAAACCTTGCATTATATTTCAAAGTTTTTTGACCAGGCGAAAAATTTGTATCGACAATAATTTTAAAAAGACTAATCCCCCTCGGAACTTATGCACTATTTAGAAAATTATATGGTTCATAGAAATTGGCTGGTTAAAATATATTGGCATTTTTTTTTTTGCTATTATGGCCTAGAATCTGGTAAAATATCAATATTTTAAATAGGTTCAACAAATAAATATTATAATAATTACCTATGTAATTAAAGAGTGGTTCACCCCTATTTTAACTACTGTAAATTATTTAGTGCATAATTTTTTTTAAAATTGTATGAACCTAATTTAAAATTCAAATTAGTTATTTCTTAATTAGTTAAATGTCTATCCTAAGGATAATAGTCCTTAAAATTGCTTTACAAGAATATAAAATACACGTACATAATATTGAAACTAGGATTTATCATATTTGGGCTATTTTTACAAATTATCAATGTTGATAAACACATTTTAATGACCAATATTTTCAAATAATCATAGCCTCTATATTTTATAAGCCATTGATCATTATCATGAACCTTTTTATCCTAGAACACGAAGGTAAATAACTCAAAAATTACTTACTCGTACGAATTTTGATTCTGATACCTCAAATTTTGTAGAAAAATTATCCACTGAATAATTTACAGTTCAAAATTAGGGATTTCGACAGGAGTACAGAATACTCCTTAAGTAGTAAAAAATCTCATGAATTTAAAAATACCTACGATGTAAGAATATTATTTAAAATTTTCAAAAATCATATTTTGTATAACTGCATTATTGAAGAAAAAAGTGGGTGTGCATGCTCGGTGAATGATCCTGTATATTAAAATAAACTTTAAATACACCCACATTATATTAAAAAACTAAATTACCTATTATATATATTTTTTTAAATCATAATTAAAAAATAATTCTTAATATATTAAGTATTGGATGGTTTTGTATAATATTATCATTTATGTTTATAGCTTGTCCTACTGGGATCTTCACAAAGACCCGTTTATGGTGGTCAGTTTTGCCAAGACAACCAGGGTATTTTAAAAACCAGTGTTCCGATAGATGATTGCATTATTACTGATTGGGATGCTATGGAAGACGTTTGGTTTCATATGTTCTACGAACAGTTAATGATACCACCAGAAAATTATGCGATTTTGCTCACAGAGCCGGTTCATAATCCAATTCCGAGTCGTGAAAAACTTTATGAGGTCAATATCATATTATTCAAATATCTAGGTATACCTAAAAGTCTAAGACCATTTGTATTTAAAATATTTAACTCATATAAAACATAACAAGATTACACTAAGAGATTGATTATGATAAGTATATTTATTTAAATAGGTTTAATTTTATTTAATTATTAAAACTTGATTCAAACATTAAAATTGTTGTTGGTTATCTATAAAATGATTTTTCTAATATTTAAAAAAAATTGAGCGGATATAAAACCAAAAATTTTTTTCGTACTTCAAATCAAAATATTTTTATACAATACCTATATAGGTATGTTTCCAAAATGAAATTAACACTTATATACCACTATGGCACTATCATGTCTAGACATTTAAGAAATTGTACACTGTTCATTTTGTTGAATCGTACCAGATTAATAATTAGTAACAATTAGGTTCCGGATGTTGATGCCATAGAAAACCTATAAAAATGATCCGAAAAATTTAATTTGTTAATGAACTAAATATTTTTAAAATGTTGAAGTTTATAAAACTATTGATTAATCTTGAAATTTAAAATTATGGTTATAAACATACGTAATGTAGTTTTGGTTTTTTTTTATCTATGGAAAATATAAAAACGTAATAATGACAAATATAAATTAACTCGTCATTGTTAAAAAAAAACAGTAAGTTCCGGAAAACTTCACATCATGACTTTAAAAGTCACAAAATTAACTGTTAAGGAAAAAATGCAAAATTAAAATTATGTATGTACATTCCGACATTTGTAGGTACCTTTGTTGCTTAAACACATGTTAAGCTATAGGTTGTAACTTGTAAATCATCATTTATGGTGTTCCAAAAGAAATACACAAGTCATAAACATCCAGTGCCTAGTAATAATTTATTACTACAGTCAGTATCATCTATAACGGCGGCCAAGGAACCGTACAAATGCAGGTTAAAACCAGTTGTCGTTTAATAAATGTACATATAAATAAACCGCATTTTGCACTGCAGACCTCGAAATTAACGTCGATTACCCTGTTATGTAGTTAGTTATGACCGGCATCGTTATAAGATGGTCACAGTTATGTACTAAACGTGTTATGAATACTTATGGTATTCGATATCCGTTTTACCTATTAATTGCTTTATCTATATAGGTCATGTTCGAAGTGTTCAACGTGCCCCAGATGTCATTGATAAACAAGTCGTCACTTGCCCTGTACAGCATCGGCAAGACCACTGGTCTGGTGGTCGATTCCGGATACCAGAGCACACAAATCGTTCCCATTTACGAAGGATTTCCGATCACGCACGCTTTAAGATGTATGCCAATCGGCGGATGGCACTTGACTCAGTTCCTCAAGGAAATGATTAACGGCCGAGGTTATAGCTTGACCACGATGAAAGACTGGGGAAGAATTAAACACATAAAAGAAGAGTTCTGCTACAGTGCTGTAGACTTTGAAAAAGAACTGGCAAATTTTGGCAAGGACAAGGAACAGAGATACACGCTGCCAGACGGAATGATAGTAAACATCAATAATGAAGCGTTAGTATTTTATTACATAATACCGACAAACTATCGTGTGACCAAAACATCGCCATTAAAATATCGCAGCAACTTAATTACCTATAATGTACTATATAGGTATAACTCAAATATAAAATCTTCAATAGATATTTGATTGTTAGTACCCTATAATATATCATGTAAAGTGGCGTATTTTCAACTTTTCTCCAAGAGGGGATCCAAAAATGTTGTTAATTCTAACATTTTATAGGTATTTGATATCAGAAAATTGTTATTTATTTATTGTTATCCTTAACATATTTGTACAAACATAATTTACATTATATTCTTTATATGGGGTCCAGGGATACTGGACCCCATATAAATATACCACTGAGTATAGATAGATAGGTACTAAATTATTTTATATTTTAATTATAGTTAAATAAATTAAAACTTGATTTACTCACACCATGAGTTAAATGATTAAATTATATATTTTTTTACAAATTAGACGAATGAACTTTTTTTTATACATTTTATTTGTTTATTCTTTTACTTTTATTTTTTGTCATAAGAATTTAAATAATAAACAATTGTATTTCATCTATTCAAGGAATACACAATCGATTTTGTTTTATTCTTTAAGGTGACCTGATCAAAAAAAGTTTGGTATCCATTTGTACACACAGTACATACTTATACATAATTATTCCACGATATATATAATATTCAATAGTTAACTTTTTTTATTTATTAAAGTTTCCCTGACATTAAATCATCTATATTTATTGTAATGGAAATTTATTTATAATAAAATAAAGAAAAATATATAAT
Organism: Myzus persicae; assembly: GCF_001856785.1. Classification (NCBI taxonomy): domain Eukaryota; kingdom Metazoa; phylum Arthropoda; class Insecta; order Hemiptera; family Aphididae; genus Myzus; species Myzus persicae. The sequence goes on from NW_019104374.1 coordinate 52,534, forward strand.
TGAAACATTGTATATTTACTCAACTCAAATACAATTCACTCAAATAAAAATAGACTAAAAAAACAATAAAGTAAAATAATATAAAAACACATGCAGCAATTAACAATTTATAGTTAAGATAATAATATGCGTTCAATAATATTAGATGCAAAAAATACAAATGAGATTATTGACTGGCAATATTATTTGTATATAGGTACCTCCTATTGGTTTCGCAATATTTAAGTGGCAAAATTTTGGTCACGCGATACCTTACAGACATTATGTAATCGGTATATCTGTTATTACGGGCTTAAATTGAAAATTGAAAAGATAGATACCCCTCTATACTGTACAAGGTCACTGTAATTGATGGTATTAAATTTAAACTCAAATATTCAATGATTTTTTTTGTTCAGTAAAATGTTCAAAATATATTGACTATTTTTAAGCTATTTATAGTCATAGAAAATGTACAATTTTTAATAGTATTTTTAAATTTATGGTCGATAAATATTTTTTTGCTTGGTACATTAAAAAACCTCTACAATTTTATATGAGGTTCATTAAAAGTTTTTACAATAGCAGATTAAAAATATTTTAGACACAATATATTTTTATGAGCATTTAAAGTTCAAATGATGACAACACATATCAAAACTTCTAACATTTGCGAATTATTTTGAAGTTAAAATTCACTCAATGTGGATAGCCTAAGATTAAACATTTAAAACAAGGTTTCTCATAGTTATTTCATATTATAACCAAAAACTAATTTTGCCTACTGTTGTATTAATAGTAAAATGAATGACTAATAGCAATAATATCATACAATTTACTGATAGTAAAATAGGCTGAGAGACCATCTTCGCTTAGAACCGTTTTTTACTTTTTGGTATGTACATGGCTACATATTTACAATGATTTTATATATTTGAATTCAAATTTAACACATCTATAATGTATTTAGACAGTAGAGTGGTACCCACTTGCCCACCTTTTTATTTTATTTTTAGAAGATAAAAAATTTAAATAGAAAAAATTTAAGCTTATAATAATAAGTATTTGTAAATTAGTATTTGATTTTAATACGAATACATTCAGAAAGTATATACAATAGGCATTCGAGTACTTGCGATGTGTTTGAATACTTTTATTCAAATATACTTTATATACAAGACTGCAAAATAGTCTACTGTGTGGCCTCTAGTCTGGGACGGGAAGTGAGCAATAATTTCAGTAGCATTCTCAACTAGCTCACTTCTAGGTACCTACAAACCAACCCTAAATATGCCCAGATGTGCTTTATAGTAATAAGCTCTGAATACTAAATAATAATAATATCGTCGTTTCACTCGAATACCACAGTATAGCCATGAAAATAAGTTAATAATGGGACAGAAAAAAAAAATTGTTTTTTAATTAGGACAAGTTGTTATTACGCTTTGATAGTGCCTAGAGGAGTGAATCATTATATAATTGAAGAATGACACTATTACTATGTTATCATACAATTTATCAATCAAAGTTGTCAATTAGATTTCACTATACAAAATGTATTAGCCCTACATTTTTGTTTCTTATTGGTATAAAATGTGGCTTATATTATACTCCGAAAAATACCCTTACTCACAGTGAAAGTCCTATGGACTTCGGTTCAGCCGTTTCAGAGATTATCTCCGGGTAAACACTTCGATTTTATTTATATGAGTATATATTTAGATAATAGACACAAATTGAAATAATAAGTTTTTATTTTTATTTTTATTTTTAAGTAAATACCTACTTTTAAGACATTTACAAACCCAAATCAAGAACAAAAATTAATTTTAATAATAATAACAATTTATTCAAATGAAATCAATGAATAAAACGTGAAATTGTCCAATAGTACAGGTAATTAGATTATGTGATGATAAACGTTAAAAACAAATATGTAATATTTATATAACAAAAAATTAAAAACATATGATTAATCGAAATATGAAATTTTGTTCCATTGTAAACTTATTCTGGACCACTGTGGACCGGGTTGAACGAAAAAATCTTCTTCGCTTCGAAATCTTCAGCATTCGATGCCCCGAAGCGCTGTTTAATCCCTCTTTGCTCACACACGCCGTCAACCAGCCCGTCAAGGATGGCATTCACAACATGGTACAAGATTCTATTGGCGATTGTAACGTCAACGAACGAAACGACCTGTACGATAACATCTTGTTGGCCGGCGGCAACACGCTGTTCTCGGCGTTTCCTGAACGGTTAAAGGCGATGATCGACGAGGGGTTGCCCGGCACGGAGGTTAGGATCACCGCGCCGCCCGAGCGCGAGTATTCCACTTGGATCGGTGGCTCCGTGGTGGCATCGTCGTCGTACTTTCAACGGGTGTGCATCAATCGCGCCGATTATGGCGAGCAAGGCTCGAAGATAGTGCAACTAAAGAACATACGAAACATACAAGAATGAACGTTTTTCAATTTCGATGTCAATTGTTATTATGATGGGTTAGTAAATACAATGATTCTCCATCAATGTGTTATAACATACTCTATGTCTCTATCCTAACTATTTCGGTGTGGTCGAGCCGTGTAATAATATTATTATCGATCGGTCAGGGCCGCCCATTTGCGTACCCACTGGAATCCGTCTACAGACCAGTCGGTAGTCAAGCAATTCAATCATAGTGTATAAATAAATGTAAGTTCCCATACATGGCCACAAGAAATTAGTAGGTAATAATAATCGCCCACTCATAAGGTCATAAGAGTATGCACCATGCATAGGTATACGTAAGTTCCTCAAGTACACCCGTATGTAAGCATTGATACTTGAAAAAATCATAACGAATAGTGAATACTAATACACTAATACTAATCTAGTACCTAGGTATCTGTAACATGCACTACTCGTATTATATTATTACTCTAATAACATTTTAGATTCTGAGAGGAGCGATGAATGTAATGATTTAACAATGATGTGTGTTTTTTATAAATAAATAATTTTTTTTGTGTGTGTCTGAGTGTCTGTCATCAAGGTTTGAAACAATAAAAGTGCTTCGATTTTCTTTAATAGCAACTTTTCTGGTAGGAAAATAAACCTAGTTGGTGCATTCAGGAAGTCAAAATTTAAAATTCCTAATAGTTTTCAAAAGCAACAGGAAATACAAACAAAAACTTAAAGAAAAACGGGAATTTTTACGCGAAACCAGTTTTCGAGAAAATCGATTTTGGTTTTTAGTGTAACTCTAACAAAAATTACCGTAGGTACATGACATTTTTACTGAATTGTTGTGTTAGCATTTTCTATACACCATACGATTTTCAAAATATTTTGACTCATGTTGAGTTATTAATAGGCATATAACATTTTCAATTATTATTAGTTTTTTAAAACTTATGTCGATAAAAACATTTTTAATCGGTCAAAAAACTTGAATATGTAATACAAGGTTCCTGGTTTATTGTTACAACAGCTGTTAAAAAATATTTAAAATACATAGAAATTTATTTATTTTTATAAGCATTCAAAGTTTAAATTTTGATAACATTTTTAAAATTTAAAATTTAAAGTTGTTTTGTAGTTTAAAAATGTATTAAGTGTTCAACTTTTATATAGTTGAGGATTGCAAATTTATACCAAGGTATCACATGCGTAAATTATTTTGTAACCAAAAAATCTAAAAAAGATATAAAAACACAGTTTTATATAATTACACAATAATATCATCAAATATACTAAGTAATATAATAGGCTGACAGACCGTCTTTGCTCAGAATCTTTTCGGTGTGCAATGATTTTATATCATTAAATTCAAATTTAACAACACCCATTAGTCCATTGCAGTAAACCACGTATAACCTACTGTAGAGCAGAGTGACATCCACTTACCCGCTTTTTTTATAATACCTACATATTTTAATTTTTTTAGCACATACTTTTGTTGTATAATACATACTTTGGCTAAGTAAATACATATAAATCAGAGCTCTAGTTATTATTTACCATTAGGGCTTGGATTTCGAAGCGTTTGCATTTTTTTTCTGGAATCTAACAACAAACTTTTTTACGACATCATTTATTTTTTTAGATAATTTTTAACCTATTTAAAATTACCATTTTCCATACATGATCATTGATCAAATTTTCAAAATATTTAGACTCTTTTTGAGTTATTTACAGCCATGAGAAATTTTCAATTTATTCAATTATTATAGATCATAAACTTTTTATTTTGCGTGCTTAAAAAACTTGATGATGTAATAAAAACAAGGTTTCACATATTATGTTGTAAATAACGTTATTAAAAATAAAATTTGAGCATAAATCCACAATCAATTTTTATGATTGTCTGAAGTTAAAATTTCAACGGAATTCTTCAAAATCATAAAAATTGCAAATTATTTTTCAGTAAGAAATTCATACAACATTTTCTTTTCATAGGTAACATTATAACATAGATAATTTAATAGAAGATTCCCTCCATGTTTTTATACCGTTAACAAGAAAAACAATTTTACCGAAAAGTAGTAATATAACATTTTTAGGATATTCGACTTTTCACTGATAAATTAACGAACTCCCAATCAATCGATTTTTGATATTTTAATGTGATTCAAAAACAATTTGTCACTTGAAATTTTCACGAAATGTTAAATATAGCTGATATTAGAAATTTTAAAAGAAGATACCTCACAAGTTTTTCTACTTCTAACAAAAAAATATTCATCGGAGAGTTATGATATTTTTGGATTTTTGTTAATTATTTTTTTAATTGCTGAATAGCTGACACTGCAGTCCCCGCTCAGAATCGTTTTTGTATACAATAATATATCTTTGAATGCAAATCCAACACATCCATTACAATGACATACTCGATAATTACTATACAACAAAGCAGTACTTACCCACTTGTCAACTTTTTTATTTTCAGTATTCAAAAATAAAAATAAAAATTGTATGTTATAAGTTTAGCACAAGAATCAATAAATTAGGGGGTACATTGTACAAAAAAAATGTTATATAGATTAGAACAAAAGTTATTTTATTTGATAGTTCTTTCTGTTACACTCTGTATGTATATCAATGTATATGTACCTATAGTCCACATATTGTCCATATATAAAATAACAATGGTACCCTAACCTATATGGATTCAATTGAAAATTGAATTAGACTTTTTTATGCAAAACAAAATTATAAAAATCACACTAGATATATCTACTATTGAGACGGTGTCCACGAAGGAGGAATATAATAATAATTGCAGTACAGACGAGCGATGATAACTTCGAAAGAAGCCATAATAATTAAAAGTAATGGTACAACAAAGTAGGGAACTGAAGATGGTCAGTTGTCACCGAGTTCAGGCACACAAACAGCGCTCCGATCGATTACAATACCGACATTGCATTACAAGATAATAATAATAAATTATTTTGTTTTATAAAAACATATTAATATTAACCTCTCAGAGTCTCAGCCATCAGGTAGCGAGTTATTGTTTCCGAGTTGCCGACAATTGAGAGTAGAAAATTGAGGGCACAACGAATAGGCGAAACCAAAAAAGTCTGAAAGAATAATAGACAAAGGCGCAATTTGGGGGGTTATTGGAGGGGCTTAGCCTTTCCAATATTAAAAATAGCCACTCCAAAAAATTGTAGTTTGATGGAAATATTAAATCCTTCATTAGTTATCTAATATACATAATTCAGTCAAAGTTCTTTGAAGAAATTATTTTCTAGTCTAAACAACGATTCATATTATTCGTGTGTTTTCCATAGTAGATATCGAATCCACCCATAGAGCATAATATAATTTATGTTTAATATAATAGTATTACAAATTATAAACAAATTACAATACATTTTACTGATAATTGATAACATTTCAATATGTTCAGAATATAGTCAATACTCGATAACATAGTTTTTTTTTATACATTTGAAATTTCGATCTAACAGTTATAATTATTATTATCAATTATAAAACATAAATAAGTACCTAAATGTTAATTGGTTTTGATAGAAATATTTTTCATTTTAGTAATAGGTAGATGTGTTATAATGTGTATATAAATGTAGGAAAGTGAGTGAGAAAAAAATGATAAATCTATTATGTTATATTAGATACATGACATAAAGTAATATATTTTAAACTTTTGAAGTTGTTTGAAGAGGACAGCAAAGACCCCCACGAGTCTGTTTCATTTAAATATGTAAAGCCCCTCCAAGTCAAAAACTGAAATCTCGAAAATGCCCTTATAAAATACTAGGCACTTAATACTTAACGCATTAAAGCATTGATTTAATTTAAAAAAGAAAAAATGTTTATTATTTTAAACATATGTGAAGAAATGTGTTATATTTCACATATAACGTATTGTTCAATACTTCAATTTATAGCTCGAAACACAATAGTAATAGTAAATCGATGTTATCGTAGTTAAATCAAGTCTTATGAATCGTCGGATTTCCGCAATTACCCTTACAATTTTATAAGTACCGATTTACTTACAACCAAGTTATTTATCAATTGATAACGAAAAGATTCGCTAAAATTGTAGGTACAATTCTTTGTAATTAACAGTTCACTGCTGTCTGCTACTGTATTCACTATTCTCCGTCATCAAACGTAAAGTAGGTATGTAAGTACACAGTTTGAGAAAAAAATGTATCTAAATATACGCATTTTTTAATAATATTTCGGGAACCAAATTTAAAATTTTTAAAATACCCTAAAAATCAAAAAAGTTGATAAAAGTTGAATTTTTTGATTCTTTAATACACGAATCGAATTTTGCGCTCAGAAAGCATGTCAACATTTAATTCTTGTCCCATTTTCACATTGTAACTTGTAAGACGCGAGAGCAACTTCAAGGGAACCTTGATTACATTTGACTTGCGAAATGTCAATCAAAAATTCTATAAATAAAATTGAATAAAACGGTGCCATAGTAGACACCGGTCTGCTGAGCAGTAGGTACTCGTATATGTGTCAAGTGTGAAGTGGATCATCGTAATGAATGTTTTAAATTGAAATTCAATGATATTGTATTAATGTATAATTGTATCCATACGAAAAACGATTTTGAGCGAAGATGGTCTGTCTGCCTATAATATTATTAAAATATTAACTATACATAATTGTACCTATAATATTTTGATTTCCTAAAGTACTCAGCCCATAATATCAAGTATATTGATTCATGATATGTTTTCGGATATAATACCATAAAAGTCATTTATTTTACCTACTAATAGTATTACGGTAGATACCCATAATCATATATTTAATTTTTACGAAAACATCGCACTTATTATGCTATTATTATTCAACTATTATAATAGTGTGTGTATTTCTTTAATATACTAACTTTTGAATCAATAAGTACCACTTACAGTAGAACAGTGTGAATAGGTTCGTGGTATAAATAGTTAATAGCATACAATTAATCTAAATATTTTGAAAATATTATTACTACCTAATAGAACATTAAATTATTATACCTAATAATTAATAGCAATTTATTTATATCATCTACATAACATTTAATATTTTTATGATAATAAATAATAAATATTTGTTTGTATTGACTTACAGTTGCCGCACTACTGAAAAACAAAAATAATGTACAGGTATCCATGTATAATAAGTCATTTGACCAAGATAAAATTATAAAGTCAATTTACGACAAATCTACAAATAACCCAACACATAGACCGTTCAACAAATAAATACCATTTGAAATTCAAAAGATTTAAAAAAATCGTATAATGCAATTATACCTATGCATTATGTTCAAAATACGCAAAAGAAAGTTGTTCGGACAGCGAGGACATATCTGACAATCAATCAATTCGATCTAGAGAAAAAAACGTCCAAATGTATAGAAATCCTAACCCTGCTTATTAGTTACTTGTAATACATACGGCCTCAGTGACGTAACTATACGTATGTATATGAGGATGTAAATATACATGTATAAGCCCACAATATTAGCGTAACAGCGTAATATAAAATATATTAAAACAATGATAGTCATATCTCGCAACCGTGAAATACAAAATAAAGTAATACACTAATACCTATTATACGAGTAGTAATAGACCGCTCAACACATCTAGATATATAAAAATGGAGCCAAAAATGTATAACAATTCATCAATTAAGAACGGCTGGGCTGATTTGGCTCAAATTTTTTTTTTAATTGTTCATAATGGCCAGGAGAAAGTTTTTACAAAAAAACAATTTTGGAAAAACCCTTTTTTTTAAAAAAATTTTTTTGATGATTTATTTTTTGAGTTCTGAAATGTTTTTTTGAATTTAAAAAGCTACAGCAAGCTTTTGCTTATAAAATTGTCCATATGACATAATTAATCGTTAAAATGAGGCCCCCGGCCAACACCGAAAAAATGGATCAACATGGAGAAATATGTCGTGTATTGGTGTATTGAATATCCTAGATAGCAAAAGCGTAATGATAATAATACTACAATATTATTAATTCATCATATCTGAAATAATATTGTTTTATTTTATTAACATTATATGTGTTATGATATTGTAGTATCGAAAAAAAAATCATACTATATTATTATTAACTAATTACGAAAATATTATTATCAATATAATAATATAGTATTGTTTTATTCAGAATAAATGTATAATATTATTTTCAAAGTAACAACAAAATAATACTATATTATTTTTATTAAAACAGTATAGTATTGTTTTATTTGGAATACATTTATAATATTATTTCAAAGAAAAAACTAAATTATTACTACATTATTATTACTAACCTATATATGAATATATTATTATTAATAAAATAATATAGTATCGTTTTATTTACAATACAGCTTATAATAATATAAATAATATATATATATATATTATAATGTTCACGTATATATATAATTCATGGTCTTAAAATTATATTTTTATCAATAATTTTTGGATACATATTAATATATTATTAATTATTATATTATAATAGTATTATTATTATATATATTGGTTATAGCCTATAGGTAAAATACAAATTTATTTAGTAGAAATTGGTATTTTTATTTGTTAACGGTTGCCAGTGGTTATTAATCGGGCAAATCAGGTAAATCATAATATATTGCTCGCATTATAACAAGCGAATCTCGTGTATAGATTTGGAATTTTCAACGGGCAACGAAGTGCACGGGATCAGCTAGTATATTATAATATTATCACTACTCGTATATGAATAATAATTAAAGTAAGTTAAGCAGGAGTTGTGTGTTTTAGTGTAAACTAATATCACACCCATAAATATTTAAATATAATATGCAAAGTGACGTAGTTAGTCGTTTCAGCGAGTGTAGCCACACTCTAGGCCTGTGATCATGGAGTTGACCATATGTATACAGTGATATGTAGAATGTAGCGATGGTACCGTTCGTCAAATTAAATTTTTTTTTTTTAATGAGACTTGAAAATGTCATTGTGTTCATAAATATAACGATATAATAAACAAAAACTCAAAATTACAAAAAAATAATTAAAATCGTAGTTCTTGGTTTTATTTTGTAATTTCGTCAAAACTTTGAACTTCAAAATGTCTATAAAAAATAATTGTGTTTAAATATTTTTAGATCTTTTGGTTACAGTAAGAACGATTTATGAGATTCTTTGTTTTAAATTTTAAATTCTAGATTTAAATATTGAACATTTTATAATTTTAAAACCACAAAATAATTCTAAAATGTTCGAGATTTTGTCAACATTTAAACTTTAAATACATAGATAAAAAAACATTGTGCCAATGGATCTTTAATACATCTCAACTGCTATTATAACTACTCATGAGAGACCTTGTATTCAAGTTTCAATTATTTTTACCTAACAAAAAAATTGTATCGACATTTCGAGAAAAGAAAACTAAAAAAATGTCGGAATTCCAATTCAATATATTCTCCAAAAATCATATACCTTGGCCTCACTTTAGATCAAAGATTAACTTGGGCTCATCATATCAGAATCAAAAGATTATCATTGAATCATCGTCTTCGCTTACTTAAACCCTTATTATCCAATGATAATCACACCTCTATTATAACTAAACTGCTTATATACGAAACACTATTGAAACCACTATGGACATACGGCCTTCAAGCTTTGGGGCAATGCGAAAAAGACAAATATTATGTTGAAAATTCAAATATTTCAAAATATTGCGCTTAGAAAACTAATGAATGCTCCACCCTACGTGTCAAATCATGCACTACACACCGACTTAAAACTTAACACAATAAACGATGAAGCTAAAATATTTTATAAAAGATTCCATTATCGTCTAAATAATCATCCAAATCAACTAACAAAAAACTTTGATTTGATAACTATTAACAATACCTGAAAATCCTCCGATACGTCTGAAGCGTAAGTGGTGTCGAGATCTCTTGAATAAAATTTAATTTAATTTAAAAAAATATATAAATAAATACATAATTATGAAGCTAACAGAAAGTGCTATCAATGGGTGGCTTCTTTCAACAAAACCTCATGATATGTTAACCTTTGCCACATTTTCTTATTGTGTCTAGTATGGATACATATTGTTAATTACTTTTGAAAATAAAAAAAAAATTTTCATATTTCAAATGTCTATAAATAACTCAAAACAAGTCGAAATTTATGAAAATTGTATCATTCATAAATAATGAAAAAATTAATATTTGAAGAAAAATTTGAAGTATATAGGATAGTTAGTTTTTAAATAACTTGAAAGGTAATGTAGGAAAACTAAAGGGGAAATGTATTACATTTTCAAACCTTAGATATAAATAGAAAACATTTTATGGATTTCTAACTCGAAAAAATGTGTAAGCTTTCGTGATTTTTACGAACTTTGTCAAAATCCTATTTGTAGACACTCGTAAAAAAATACTGTGGATTTACACTCAACGACTCAACTTTGTTTTAATTTACACTTACAACAACTTACGAGGACCCTAGTATCATTATTATTACTATTATTGTTAAATTCTCAAATTTCTTTACAGTGCGGTCACTTTTTTTCGACATTAATAAAAATTAATAATAATTGAAAATTTCATAAGGTATATTTACATTTAATAATGGTCAAAATATTTTTATTTATATTTTATGCTGTATAGAAAATTCTTATATAAATATTCAGTAAAAATATCATGTATCTACGAAATTTTTTTTTAGAGTTATAGCAAAAAACAAAATCTATTTTATCAAAAACCGAATTTGCCGAGAAATTCCGGTTTTTTATGAAAAAAATTAGTGTTTTTCCCGCTTTGAAAACTACTAGGGAATTTTAAATTTCGACCTCCCGAATGCACTAACTAAACTAACTAATAAACTAGCTTATTTGTGACGAGTGATGACTATCGGACCATACGTAGTCTATTGTCAGTGTGTCGTAGTATAGTGAGCTGTGCATTATGCATATTATTGTTTAGTCGCGACCAACATTCAACACTTCATATTCATAATTTGGTGAGTTTTTTTATTTTAAATAGTTGTACAATTATTAATATTAAGTAATTTATTTGAATACAATGGACAATTTAAAAATAAGAATACATCCCGATATCTGATTTTAAATTTTGAGTGTACTTCTTAACCTACGCTTGAATCAATTAATATTTTATTGTTAGGAGTATTAAAAAACTGTATTATTTTCACACATTGTGTTAATATTTTGTATTATTCAACCGATGTTTAAAAAAATTTAAGTTAGGTATCCTTTTTTTTAATTTCCAAGTTTCTCGGCAAAAAATATTAAATACAGACTAAATTTGTCCATGTTTTAGTGAAATGCTTATTTTACAAAACATATTTTTTATTTATATAGTAAAAAGTAAAAAAGCTGCACGATGTCGGACGGTAGACAGCGACTTTCGGGTGTAGAATATAGGAAGATAAAACGTAAAAAAGAAGCTGAAATTAAAACAGTCTAATTCTATCAAAAAATTTTTGACGGATTCTTCGTTTTCATTAAATATTTCAAATGCTGTAATTGTAGTATAACCCATTGAGGTTTTTTGACTCTTTATCAGTTGTATAGATGCCACTGTACCTTCTGAAATTGCAGTAGGCAAAAGTTTAACAGAAAATGTTGACAACAATTTATTGAAAGAGCCGGCATTTTTTTTAATTGCACTGATAATGGCAAAATACTTAGCGCCAGCCCTGGACTATGAACTTTATAGTTTGTTAAGCCATCACCCTGTATAATATTACCACGACCTTGTGACAACTGACAACTTATAGACAATTATTGTCAATATTCCACTGTTATAATTATATTGAAGTGTGTATAATATCAGATAGGTATGTGTGATTAGTAATAAGTGGTCAAAGACGACTTTAAATTTGAACTTGTTACCAGACTGACCAATTAAAAATTAAAACTAACTATTGCATCGACTGATTATATTACACGATTAAATTCGATATTCAATAACGATCACTAATTAGCAATAAACACTCTAAGAAAAAATATTTTAATTTAAATTATTTACATATCTTTGTAAATTGGAGCTCAAAAGGACCTAATAATTTCGGTATTTTTTTCCAGGAATTAGTTTCTTTTGGAACTTGTTCCTTCCAAACACTGCAGGGTCACGGTAAAACAATAATATACATATATAAAATATAACATAATGATTAGTGCTCATAATAATATAAATGCCCTTAAAATTCAAAATAATGCGCATAATATAAAATATACTTTATAATGTTTTTATTATAAAAGTCAAATTAAGGTTTTGAACCAAAAATTTTGTGCGATCTAAGTGGATTTTTAATCTGAAAAAAGGATTATTATAATTTATTATTTTGCTGTTACTCGCAATCCTGATTGAAGAATTACGATTAATAATATTGGTTTAGGTAAAAATAAATTGTTAGCACGTCATAAAGTTACATTTTTAAGTTAGAATCTTAAATTAATAAAAAATAAAAAAGGTTAACAAATATAATATAATAACCGCAGATACTTTTATTATATTTTCCTTTTCATCAATTCCTGAACACCTTAATATTATTATAGATCTCAAAATATTTTGACTTGTTTTAAGCTGATTTACAGACATTATAATTATGTTTCTATAAATATTGAATATCGATAGTAATTCTTATTCGTTGGGACAAAAATCTGGGCAATTTAATAAAATGTTCGTCGTGAATTTTGTAATAGTACTTGAAAAATATTAAAGATCCATAGGTACAGACAATTTTTATAAGCATTTGAGTTCAGTTTTTGACAAAATTCTTCAAAACCTCGAACATTTGGTTCCGCTTAAGCAGTTTTTTCCGTAACTAAGAAATCGAAAAATTTTATGAATACATTTATTTTGACAGACATTTTAAGTTCAAATTTGGACAAAATTGCACATTAGTACAAATAATAACGTTTATCATTTTGTTGTAATTCGGTTTGTAAACAGAACAATTTTACATACAAAGGTATATTTAATATTTTTCCAGCATCACTGTCATTCACTGATAATTTAAGAATAATATTAATTCAACTTACCGACTACTTTATTAATAATAAGTAATAACAATATAAAATATCTTAAACTGACATACCGTCTCCGCTTAGAATCGTTTTTCGTATACAATGATTTGATATCATTAAATTCAAATTTAATAACATCCATTACAACGACCTCTTAGACACCTAATGTACAGCAGAGCTGTATAAAAAATCGGTTTAATGTAAAAACTACCTGCCCAAACGATCACTATAAAATATCATTGTTTATTCCATTTTTAGATAACTTTATTAGTCAACTTCATGATAGATTCATTCCACATAAATCTCATCTAATTGCCAATTTTCGCTGTCTCTTACCAAACAATAATTTGCCAGATAAAGAAGAAAACATAAAAAATTGGCAGAAAAGTATAGTGAAGATCTTCAATGTAGTTCAAATTCAGTAATTAGAGAAGTATATTGAGATGGACACAAACGCTTGTTGGAGCAGAGAAACCAAAAAATGCATTAGAAGCTCTTATAGCATGTAAACCAATCATTTTTCCATCTACTTATAAACGTCTCCAAATACTAGCTACACTTCCCGTAACTACAGCAAGCAGCGACAGGTCATTTTCTACATTAAAGAGACTTAAAACATACCTTCCAAATTCTATTGGAGAAAATAGATTAAATAGTTTAGCGCTACTAAATATTCATTGTGAAATTATTGTAATAACGCAAAAATAAAAGAATAAAATAAATTAAAAGAATAAAATAAAATTATAGACGATCACCGTAAATGTTAGTACGACGCCTGCCGACACTAATATTCAAGATGATCTAAATTTACGTTACTACCTTCCTCCTGATCGTCGGAGGGTTCTCGAGATCGTGTGTTCGAGAATTTGATCAAATACACTTCTGACTCGCAGCTGTCTCTGGGTTATGCAGTAGGAGTTTTA
>NW_019104375.1:0-26532 GCF_001856785.1 Myzus persicae
TAAAGAGAACGATACTACTTTTTAACCTATAACATTAACAGCTGAACATTGTGTGGGTACAGTCGTACCACATTCAACAAATAATAATAATACATTATATCACAATCTTAGCACTAAAATAATATAACTCAAATTGTTTAATTTATTATGTTAAAATGATTATTATTGGTATTAGGTAAATTGATTTTGTTACCGTGATTTGAATGTATTTATTCATTGTTTATAGATCAAAAGTCTTAAAAAATATGTTTTAAATTATAAAAGTTATGAAAATTGAAGCTTCAAGGATTTTTTGAGCATTCTGAATAAGTTTTTCTGTATTTCTGAATAACCTTAAGAAAAAAATAATGTTTTTTTAGTATAATACTAATTTTCTTTTAATTTTACTAACTTGCAATAAACATTGTTTTTGTTTTACATTTTCGGTGCATTTTTCATTTAACTTTTTTTGTGAGTTTTACACTACTTTCAGCAGTTTACACAATGTAGGAATCATTATCAAACCGGATCGGTAAAAGGTATTATTCTTCTATTCAGTTGAATTTGTTTTACAAAAGGTTGTATTTTCTCAAATGTTTTAAATAATTGTTGAGTCTGTTAATATAAATACCTGTATAAATAAGATAAATTGATATTAATAATTATTAATTACTAAACTTGCACTTATTTAATGCTGCAGATAGTTGTGTTGTCATTATTGATTTCTTTTCCCTTTTATATCCTGACTGGCTAGAACAACAGTTCTCTGAGTTAACTTCACTTCCATGCTCACATTTCCGGACCCATCTGAACATGAAAATGTTGATATTTCAACTAAAATATTAATATTTAAATAACTTATAAGTCATTTTTAAGAGTTTTTAATTAATAACTAGCTAGGGTAGATTCTGAAAGTTGAGAGTTGTACCTATTTTTTTTTGCGATTTCCGTTTCGATTCTATCAGTTTTTCATTATTCATGATATGTTTAATTCACATCTACTAACATGAGGACCGGGATTTCGTTAAGAAATTAAAAGTGCTCAGTCCAACTGAATTTTTATTATATACATTAGAATGAGCAGTGTCGAATAGTTTATCCAAATCTTCAAATTCTTCCACATTCAGTTTGTGACTTCCATTTCTTCACTTTTTACTTCTTTCAAGATTTCGCCATTGTTAAGGCCGGGAACAAACAATAACATTGTTTGTGCCCGTTCACCGATGCGATTAACACACCGACCGACCTGTGTATTTGTTTGTATGTATGTTTAGCGACTCAAGAGAGGTAGACGGGATCGCCGAGCAAAACTCGAGAGCGCTAGTGTGTGGTGTATGTGTTGGTGTGTATATATGTGTGTGTGAAGACTTATAACTAATGAGGGAGAGCAACTCTAATAAATAAATCGCGGGGCCCAGGAGGCGAGGTTCTCCTACTTCAGGGCCAAGAGGGCTTTACATCGCCATCCGTGAGGTGAAAAGCAAGTTCTGCGTGGACCTCTGTACTCGGATGGATACTGACCCCCTGGGGGTGGACCTTACAAGCTGTTTATGAAAAAGTTAAGCACTCGCAACCCGACCGCAGACTCCAGGGGCGGGGAGGCAGTGATCGCCGACTCCTTTTTCCCTGCTGCACACGAATTGGGACTTGACTACGTCTCCGGCTGTAATCGACAACTTTCAGGCGTTTAACCCAGACCGGAGGACGCTGGAGTTCACGAGAACCATTCCAGAGTTCACCCTGGAAGACCTGCGCAAAGCTGCCAAGAGACTCGTATCGGGGAAGGTGGCAGGTCCTTCGAGGATTCCAACGAGGTTTTCAGGGCTCTGCCGTCTACCCAGCTTCGTGCAATCCTTAGAGTCTACAACAACTGCCTTGAAGTACTAACTTTCCTCCCCGATGGAAGAGGGCACGGCTTGTGCTACTACAGAAAGAATCAGACAAAACCCCGGACGCCCCGCCAAGCTATAGGCCGATCTGCATGCTTGACATCCCAGGAAAGCTGATCGAATGGCTCCTACTTCAAAGACTCCGAGGAGCACCTCGACGCGCATGGGGGGCGGAGAAGAGCCCCCAACCAGTACGGGTTTAGGAAGAGAGTCAGTACGGAATCGGCAGTCGGCAAAGTCCACAGCATCGCCACTCAGGCAGCTGCCACGCCGGGAGAGAAAAGGCTCAGCGTCCTAGTGACGTTGGACGTGAAGAACGCATTAAATTCCTTGAGGTCATCGAGGGGTCCGTGCTAGGCCCGGCACTATGGAATGTCACATTTGACTCCCTGCTGAAAATGGATGTGCCGCCCGGAGTTTAGTTGGTGGGATTTGCCGACGACCTCGCGGTCGTAGGAATGGCTGTCCAGCTTCTGGAAGACGTCATCAACCCTACTCTGACGACGATCGAGAGCTGGATGGTGAGTAATGGCTTGGGTATGGCCCAACATAAGAGGGAGGTGGTGATACTCTCCTGGAGGCGGGCGTTCGTTGCCTCTCGGTTAATGACCGGTGTTAACCAGATTATTATCCACAACGAGATCAAACACCTCGGAGTGATTCTCGATAAACGGCTCACCTTGGCGGCACAAGTCAACTCCGTGGCGAAAAAGACGATCCTCTCTGCAGCTCTGACCAGGCTGATGCTGAATATAGGAGGTCCAGCCCAACGGAAGAAGAAACTGCTCGAATCCGTTATGGATAGTCAGCTACTGTACGCCGTACCGGCATGGATCAACGTGGCCAAGTTCCAAGGTGAATCTGATCCGCCTGCAGAGGACCGCCGCCCTGAGGACGATCCGAGCCTACCGTACCGTCTCGGACGATTCCGCTCTGGTTCTGGCCAGCACACCGCCGGTGGATGTCATAGGACTCGAGAGGCTCAGGTTAGGGCCTCGTCTGCTTGCTGAAACCGAGCCCGGAGATTTACGGCCAACTAAAGTGGCCGTGAAATGTGAAGAAAGGAAACCACAACTGCTCTGTGGCAGGTGAGACGGAAATCTACCACGAAAGTGGCATGGACACGTCGCGCCATTCCCGATATTGGAAGATGAATAGGAAGAACCTTCTTGTGGGTGCCTTGACGTTTCACATGACTCAGGCACTGACCGGCCACGGCTGCTTTCTGTGGTACCTACATCGAATATCCAGAGCTGCCTCCCCACGCTGCTGCCAGTGTTCAGACGAATCCGACACCACCGAGAACCCATTGTTCATGTGTCCTCTG
This sequence comes from Myzus persicae, assembly GCF_001856785.1. Classification (NCBI taxonomy): domain Eukaryota; kingdom Metazoa; phylum Arthropoda; class Insecta; order Hemiptera; family Aphididae; genus Myzus; species Myzus persicae. The sequence continues at coordinate 3,196 of NW_019104375.1, forward strand.
AGCGTCCGTCTAGGTCAGGGGTCGGGAACATGCAATCTGCGGCTCTTTGGATAATTATCAATATAGATATATCCGTAAAATATAAATTATATTATACGTTATTATAACGATAATAATTATGAATTTATCAATAATTATTTATTAATCTTATCGCAAAATTAGTGTTATTGTGTATATAATATATATGTGTGTGTTCTATTACACTCGACTATCATTATTCGGTAGAATACAAAATTATATTAGTCGATACGTGAGGACGGTCCTCGTCAGGTCAATTCAATCAGTGCGACGTTGTTTGGTATTTTTTTCTTGTGCTTTTTTTCCAATAGAGGTATTTCTATAAACTTCGAGATGTCTACAAATAAAAAACGTAAAATTGACGAGGAAAATAGAGGATTTAGAAGTGAGTGGACTGATACTTATGCATTTGTCCCGAACAACACGGGACAGCCAAAATATCTTATTTGTGACGAAACTTCAAAAACAATAAAAAATCTAATATTGAACGTCTTTTTTTATCTAAACACGATTCTTTTGGTAAGACGTACCCATCTGGAAATGAAAGAAAAACAGCAGTGGCCGAGTTGATTCGTAAATCTCAACAATCGACATCTAAATTTAATAACTGGTTGCAGTCGGCGTCTAATTTGACTGCAGCTAGGTTTGTTGTATCTCACGAAATCATGAAATCTGGAAAACCATTCACTGATGGAGAATATATTAAAAAATGTTTTATTGGTATGTCAGAACATCTCTTTTCTGAATTTAAAAATAAAACAGAAATAATCAATAAAATAAAGGATATTCCGTTGTCGGCAACTACTGTTCGTGATAGAGCTGTTAAAATGGCTGAAAATGTCACAGAACAACAGTTTTCCGATTTGAAGTCATCACCAGTATTTTCCTTAGCTTGTGATGAATCATGTGACGTTAAAAACATCGCTCAACTCACTTTAATGGGACGGTATGTTTCGTCTACGGGTGTTTATGAAGAATTACTGGGTTTTTCTACCGCTCAAAGGACAAACTCGAGGAGAGGACATTTGCGCTGCAATTACAGAATTTTGTAAAGAGAAAGAAATCAATTTAGATAAGCTGATATCTCTTTGCACTGATTTATCACCAAATATGGTTGGTAAATATAAAGGATTTGTTACTCTTTTTGGCCAAAATATGAAACATGAACTACTATCTTTTCATTGTATTGTTCATCAAGAAGCTTTATGTGCTCAAACATTTCCAGTTGAAATTAACCAAGTCATGGCACTAGTAGTGAAAATTATTAACAAAATCATAGCTTCAGCTCTGAACCATAGACAGTTTCGTGCATTACTTGATGAAGTTAATGCCCGATACAAGGATCTTCTAATGTTCAATAATGTACGTTAGTTATCGAAAGGGGCCGTTTTGAAGCGCTTTACAGATTGTTTCGAACCCATATAAGATTTTTCAACGAATAAAGGCATCAACTACCCCGAATTGTGCTATGATATGTGGCTACAAAAATTGTATTTTGCTGTAGATTTGACTTCATCTCTAAATCACTTAAAAAGCTTCAAGGTAAGGGAAATACAGCACATACACCACTGGAAACTGTCCTTTCTTTCGAACAACAACTTCAGCTTTTTTCAGAAGATATTGACAGTGGAAATCTTGATCATTTTGAATCTTTGAAAGAGTACACGGAAAGCTCAGGTTGTATTATTGATTTGGAGTATTTTAAATCGGCCATTCAATCCATGAAAAATTCGTTTAGTAGACGTTTTGAAGATTTTCGAAAATATAAATCTACCTTGAAGTTCTTGACATCACCACTCATAGCAGAGACTGGACAAATTAATTTTCCATCGTTTCCATCTGTCGACAAAAGACTATTTTCATTGCAATTAATAGAACTAAAAACCAAAGATCTTTGGTCTACAAAATTTGAGAATTTGAAAACGGATATTGAAAATCTGGAAAGGGAAAAAGGATTTTTAGCTGCGAATGGACGGAACTCGCTAAGTGTCAAAAAGAAGAGCAAGTTATATTTGACGTATTGAACAGTCTTCCCGAAAGTTTCAGCCAATTAAAAATAGTCGCTTTCGGAATTTTGACCATTTTTGGATCTACTTACATTTATGAACAAACATTTTCAAATATGAACTTTATTAAGATTAAATTAAGGAATCAACTGAATGATATCAGCCTTAATGCTTGTTTGAAGTTGAGAACTACTGATTACTCTCCAGAATTAAATAAGCTGTCTGGAGAAATTCAGTGTCAAAAATCCCACTAATATTAAATAGATATTTATATAAACAATAATAATAATAATGAATTAATGAAATAAAGTTTAAATAAAGTTTTCTAAATTTAAGACGTATTATTATGTTTTTATTGCCTACTAAAAAAAAAAAAAAGGTTGTTAAAACCTGTTTGCGCGGCTCCATGGATATCATAGTTTTGTATTTTTTTGAAAGAATGGCTCTTTCCTACGAAAAGGTTCTCGACCCCTGGTCTAGGTCATCGACCTAGTGCCGCCGATCTCCCGGATATCTTCTGCGGTTCAGGGTTTGAACTGCCCACGGCGGTCCCGACCGAGAAATCTGTGATACTGAGAGAAGCTGAGGAAGTCTTCAGATAGTTCTACAGAATGGTGGAGCGCATCCTGTCAGCGATAGAGGACGAGGAAAGAGCTCGGCAGGCCTCAGAAGAAAAAAAAAGGGTGCTCCGGTCCCTGGTTTCCGAAGATCAATCTAGTTAAGTCTATTGTACTGTAGCTGAAGGCAAGTTAGGGAGAATAGAGTCTCCCATACTGTATTCTATGTATTGATACAGCTGTAATAGCAAGTGAGCCGGAGACTAGCCCACCACTGCTAGTTACTTATGTTAATGACTTCTCAATAAACGACGGTGGCCAGAGAAGTATTGGTAACATGGTTCCTTCTCTGTCCTTCGATACCACGGGGGAAAAAAAGGTAGAGATATATACGAATCTCAACATCAAAATCAAGTAATTCATTGGCTATTGCCTTATCAGTTAGTAATATGCATTTCGGGTGTAACAGTTGAGAATTGTTTACAACTCTCAAGCAATCTCTTAATAAAGGAAGTTTGCTAAACAGAATTTCTTTTAATTGAACCAATTATTTAAATATTTTGTCCCTGTTTTTTAACACTATTTTATGCAATATCGTCAAAATCTTTTCACAACAAACACAGTAATATTGATATTTTGCAAAATAGATCAAATAACACTAATATTATACTTATAATACTATACACAGTACATCGCACATGACTGTCGATTGATAATAAATAATCATAGGTGTTAATTGAATGTTGATATTTACATAGATAAATAACTGTTGGGTAAGACTAAAGTGGACTGTATAATAAAGTTTTCTTTTAGGTAAGAAGAATAAAAAATAACACGATCTCATGTACGAATGCCGGGGTGTCGGCCAACTATTTTACACACAAACTTAACAATAGATTTTATAAATGGGTACAATAGGTACTGGCCAGCTAGACGGTATGCTTAAAACTAGAAATCACCATATGGCATACAAAAATATAATATAAAAATGTTGGTGTACAAAACCGTAAATGCGACAGCGTGATGCGGACTTTTCCTTTGGATTGAAGGTGACGGTGTTCGGTGGACGGTGATGGTTGACGGTGATAGTTGACGGTGTATGGTGGACGGTGAAGGTTGACTGTGATGGTAACAAAACTAACATATAAAAACTCTGCTCGGTTAAAAGTACGGACCGTCGTATACGTACGAGCGTTAGGTGACGAACAACGAACACGACACGTCGTACACGCTCAACAACGACAGACTTGAAACAGCGGATCGCAGCCGTGTAGTGAAGTATTGGTGGCGGTAATTTCCTTATCACCGTTTTGTTGCATAGGACTGAACAATAACAATAGGCCTATTTACTCTTTCATTGGAGAATAAAGGATACTGCAGTTCAATCTAACCGGTCATAACAATAATTGAGTTATAAAAGTTCTCCACGACAACCCCACAATTATTTTTTTATCGCATGGCAAAACATTACACAGGTAACAACTAATAGATAAATACAAAACACAACTAATGAGTAAATATATATAAAACAGAACTCAGTCACAACTTACAAGTAAAAGTTTAAAAATAGTGAAGTAACAATAACAAGAATAATAATAATTTTAATATATATATTGAAGTTTATTTTTGTAGAATTTAGTTCAGATAAAGGTAGTATAATTTTAAATTTGGATGTACAAGTTTAAGATCCACTCAATTAGGACCTGAACATATTTTTTATTATTATTTAAATCTCTTACAGACAAAGTTGTGGATAGATTTTATTCACGTGAGCGGAGTTAATCCGGGGCACAGTACTCGGCAACTGAGTAGTTAAGAGCCATTGCTGACATTCCTAATGTGTTAGGATTAGATCCCCAGTTAGTGTTAGCAGGTTTTCTGATAACATTATTTTGTGTTTTGATTTTTTTTGCAATCTTTATTTAATGGATTTTGTAAGTCAATGTCCTATCTATTGTCACTTCAAGATATGACGGTGTATGATTGTTGGCTATTTCTTTTCCATAGAAAATAATATTTATTTCATGCTTATCTTGTCTGTTATTTAGGCAAAATAGTGTTACTTCGGTCTTGGAGGGTATTGATTTAGTATTTCCATATCATTGGTAAGGTACACCTTGCATGCCTCATAGGTCTTCTCCTGTGTTACCACAAAAATGTCATCAGCGTACATATATTTGATCGATTTAGTGTTTGGTAGATCACTAATATAAAGGTTAAATATTATAGAGACAAGACTGAACCTTGTGGAAGTCCATTGTTAAGCACTAGGTGTTGTTATATTCTATGACTACCTGTCGGTAGCTTACCATTTCTTTGATTATTTTACATAGGATCAGACAGGTTATGATTTTTAGGGATTTGGTGATTAGGCCCTCGTGCCACACTGTGTCGTAGGCCGCCGTTAGGTTAATAAATGCTTTTGCAGTTTTCATTTAATCTTCATAGTTCATAGCCCTTTTCAATACCTGTGGCTACGGACAGTACCTGGTCACTGCAGCTTCTATTGGGCCTAAAACCAGCTGTTCTATGGGAGTAATTGTGTTTATGGGGTCCGATACTCTATTAAATATCTTATATATCTTTCTCATAATTTATAACTGGCACTTGGAGAGAGATATTGCGGTAAATCTTAACGTCCTTGTTAAATTTGCCAGGCTTAAGGACTATCAGAATTTTTGTTTTCCAGAACTGTATAGGTAATTTTCCGGTTTCTTGAATGTCTCTATAATTTTCTAGCCACTATCGGGTCTTAGGACCAGTATTTTTAATAAGTTCTGTTTAGATTTCGTCAAGCCCAGCAGCCTTGCCTAGTTTAATATTATTTATTGCAGTGTCTATTTCATGTTCTTCAAAGTTTTTTGGGTAGCTAGATTTTTGTTCCGTGGCTACTGTTAGTTGACTTAATTAATTTTTTAAGATTCTTCTGACTTTCTTGTCTACTGTCACTCTTGTGAGTTCAATTGTACGATTTGCTAGTGCATCTGGAGATGCATCTCCATCCCATGACATATTCTTTCCTAGGGCCTCTTGGAATATTTTTTTTAACAATTCCTATTACAAGGCACACGAACCGATCGCAGTTTTCCGTCTTCGGTTTGATTCACCTAATGCAGTCGTCACATGGGCGGATAGGTACTTTTACTACTTTTTTTACCGGGATATACTTATTGGGGCCTCATATAACTAGGGCCTATATATTATATTATGTATTAAAAAAAAAATATATAAGTTGTACTTCACAAGCACATCAAAGCAACAAACTACACAATAGTTTGCATTCGTGTTTGGATTATGACTACACGATACTAAAAGTTCAACATCATTTGAACATTCTAAAAAAACAAAATTAAAAATTAAAATTATACTATAAATATTAAATAGGTAGGTAAATTAATACATTTATAAATAGTAGTTATTTTTGTTATTACCATCAATATTTTCATCACAGTTTTGTAGTTCAGAATATACACAGTCAATATTTTTTTTTATTTCTTTCCATTTTGATATGAAGTCTATATATTCATTTCGAAAGTCTTCGTACATAATTCCTTGGTTAAAGAAGCATCTTTTGACCACCATCTAGTTTCACCAATAGTACAAACTCTTTTTCTGGAATTCATAGTTGTCCAAACATCCATACGGGTGTGTGATTCGCGTATGAAGAATGCACACCCATTTAAAATTCCAAATAAAGTAATAGATTGTAATACTTTAAGAGTAATATCACCTATTACCAAATTCAATACATGCGCATAGCACCATACATGTATTTGTTTAGCTGCTACATCACTTAGTTTTACAAAAAAACCATTACATTGGCCCTGCATATTTGCAGCTCCATCAGTTGCATTGCCTACACAGTTATTTGCTTTTATGTTCAGGTTATGAAAAACTTTTAAGACTAAATCAATAAAGTCTATCCCTTTGCTTGACTTGCATTTTATCATGCCAACTAATCGCTCCTTTACAGAAGTACCGTTTACATATCTTATAATAACCGAGCATTTGTCAATCACAGAGACATCTTGAGTAGTATCAAGTTGTACAGAGTACATTCCAGCTTTAATGATCTCTTCAGAAATTTATGACTTTATAATTTCACTTATTATCTCAATAATGTAACTGACTGTGGTTTTAAATAAAAAACTTATGTGCCCACCTCCTTGTTTGGAACCAGAATCATGACTTTTTATACTATTTTTAATTGCTTTATCTAAATGAGCTTTGAGTACTGGATCATACTTGCCCACTAGTAAAATCATTTCCAAGAAATTACCGTGGTCTAGATGGATTATCAAGAGTATAAATGGCTTCGTTAGTTTTATCTCGATAATTGAGTCCACGTTTACCGATTAATTTAATAATATCAATTATATGAAATAAAATTTGCCTTCTATTTTCTATTTCTTTTTTCCTTATTGAACTATGGCCATAAGTTAATGATGAATCAATTAATGAAAATTGTTTTTTCATAACATGAGCATCTACATTTAATCTATGGGTTTTTGAATTTTCATGTTCATTTATTCGAGTATACACATGTTTCCAGTCAATAAATCCTTTAGAGAATTGTCTGGATCTGGATCCGTCACCATAACAAAGGCAAATACAATAAAATAGAGATTTATAAATGGATCTATACGACACCCATTTACGATTTTCTCCATCAATTCGAAAATAAGTTTTTTTATATGCAAATGATACACCAATTTTTGGTTGATTGGGATAAAATAACCAGTACTTTGCAAAATTAGCTGTGGAAGGTCTTGTAAACAAATTCAAATCAGAATTCTAAAAAAAAAAATTAAAATCTTAGTGGTCATAATTGAAATACATGTCAAATTAGAAAAATTAAATTCTGAATTAAATGGTGACAAATATATTATTTTACATTTTTAGGATTTCTGTTTTCATGGTTCTAAATGTAGATACAAACTTGTAGTGATATAAATTTAAATTTAAATTATATTCTTGTTTTAGTAATTTTGTTTATAATACTTATAATTAATTATTTTGTACCTAGTATCTTAGCTGTTATTTATATTATGCACTCAGTTTTGTATTATTAAATTAATATTTAAAAAATAGTATTCATAAAAAATTCATTGAGTTGTTGGATCTCGTAATTGTTATTGCAGCTACTCAAATCATTTACATCTCCATGGTGTTGTTCTTCTAGGGGTAAACTTTCTACTTTACACTGTTTATTTGTACCAAGAACATCTAATAGTTGGAAAATTAAATTATCATTTATGTTTGAAAAGGCTACAGCAAATAATTACACCTAGGTACCCTAATTATTCCTAACTAAAATTAAAACAACCACGCTTTTGTCTCATGACTTATATTATCACTATCACCAGCTAACATATTATGTATAGCTAAAAAAAACCTCAGATGTACAAAAAAAATAATTTACCAAAAACATTTAAACCCTTTAAAACTAATTAAACAATTAAAAACAAAAACAAATGTACCTAAATTATTATAGTTTTTTTTTAGTTTTTACCGGAGAATAAAAATATGCATAAGTACTTACACCTATAATTCCATCCTCTAATATTATATTTAAGATGTTTAAAAATGATTGAATAATATTGATTATTTAATTTTATCTTTCATTGTATTAAGTAAAATAGGTAACAATATTGTAAATAAATTTGGTATCGGTATTATATGAACATGTCTACTATTTGGTTTATGTTAAATATATTTTGTTCCTACAAAAATATTGTATAATAAATAACAATATAATTTGTATAACTACAAAATGAAACAAAAAGTGTATACATTGCCGAAGAATCAGTTCCTATAGGCTTAATGCTCCTAATTTAAAATTTAATTATATGACCAATAACCATATATTAGTAAAGCTTTAAGCTAATATTACTTACCGGTATTTTTTGCTAAATAAAAATTTAACTTTTTTTGTGTTTTATCGCAGGCACATTTAATTAACAAATCTTGATCCATTCTTTTTCTTTTTGAAGCTCCACTTTCGAATTTTCGTTTCGACATTATTGTAGTATAATTTATATTATTTAATAATTAAAACACAATTAGCAAAAACTTAAAAACCACGACTACAATAGAAAGCCAAAAGATAAAATAAAAATAACAGTTAATAAAATTAATAATCGGTTTATACCATAGAGCATACTGGCATAGAGTAAAAACAAAACAGTTATATGATATTATTATCAACATCCACATTGAATATTGATAAGCATGGTTTAAAAATAGAACAAGTCGAAATTATTAAGATATAATACATTTATATAAATTTAGATATCAGATACGTCATAAGTAGTTATAGTTATCCTTATCACTCGTGGAAAATTTAATTTATATTAATATACTTACCTATTGATTATTATTTATTAATTATTATTTTGGTTGTTTATTTTTGTCATTTGAACAACTAACATATTTATTTATATTTACATTTTATACATTATTTAGTTTTAGTAGCATGATAGTAAATACAACAAAATAGGTACCTATTATACATTTATACGGGTATCAACGCGTATTACACAAAGGCCCCTAATAGCTGATGGTATATACAAAAATTACAAATACGCAGCCGGTATTATTTTACAGTCTCATAAAATAATTTTTTTTTTCGGGTTTTGAGCCTCTGAGCATAATATTGATGGGGGCCTACCGGTAAAATCCCGATTTCCCGATGGGCCTATCCGCCCATGAGTCGTCGAGTTAGCGGCTGTATGATTCCCAATTGGCTTTTTGGAAGTTAAAGCGAGGTTTCTGTACTGAACTTACAATCAGGATCTGTATTCCAATGCTAATAATGATGGGGCGATGTTTGCTTCTAGGGGAAAATGATTCAATATTGTTCTTCTGATTTGCGGTGTTTGGCCGTTCTCATTTCTCGTTGTGAAGCACAGATTAAGATTATAATATTCTTCTGCCATCTTCTGGATCTAAATGTACCTAAGTCCTTTGTATTAAATATGGTTGATACATTCTCTCGTCCCATTCGTTTAGTATTTCTCAATTCGCATCATTGTTGTCATATCGCCGTGTTTGGTGGTGATTATTAAGGTCACTTGCTATTGGATTGGGGTGCTTCGGAGATTGTAGGACAGAGTTATTCCATTCCACATTGAGTTGTTTGTATACATTAATAATGTTTTGATCGTTTATTTTGACTAATAAGAATGATATATTATTATTTTATTCGAGTATACTAATATTTTCCCAGGTTTGTTGATAAACTAAAGCTCTACTTTCTGCGGTAGGATGCAGATGATAAGTTACATCCTTGGGTTGTTCCTCTATTTGTAATTTGTTCTATGTCATGTATATGAGTTTTCTGGAGTAATATAACTGAGACATCATTTTCAAGGGTGATTCTAGAGAGGTATTCACTTCTGTTGAGACTGATTCCTTCAATATTTGATTGTAATACGTGTAGTTGAGCACTCGCGTCTCAAGTTAGTTGGCCCTGATTAGGTCCGTTTTTCTGATGAGTGATACTGTTTTGTTGTTGTTAAAATTGTATATCGAGATATATTATGTAGACAGTTGGTAAATCTTTATCCGTGTAGGACGTTGCCCGGGGTACTTTGCGTGGAAGCGATTTACCTTTGTACCCCACCGAAATGAAATACTTAAAACTCACCTAAGTGTAAGCCAGGAAAAATCCTCTATCCAGGGTCCCCTAACCCTAATCAAAACGACTCAATTCACCAACCAAAAATCTCCAAAATTACAAAACAACTCTCTTTACTGCTTATTGACACCAAAAAATATTATAATAAAACCTTCAATATTAAAAATTATCTATTTTTTAGGTTTATTAAAATAATATATGAATACTAGATGTTTATTTTAAAAATTAACATATTTCATTATTTTTTAAAGCATAAAGTTCCAAATCCTAGGGCCGTATGCATAGTCATTTTAAGTAACACCTAAATGATTTTAGGTAACACATGAGAGAATTCCCGTAACTTTGCATTGCATAGTCATAATTATGGGTTTGTTAGTACATAAAGTAGTCCGTAAAGTTAAGTGGTCAATATTCATCACCTAACCATCCCGTAAACGTTTATTTTGTTGTCACCATACATTTGTTTTTAACTTGTTGTAGTTATAATTTGTACAATTCTTGTTTTTTAACAAACTATTGTTTAAAGTGATTTATTATTGTTTATTTATTGTGAAATAGAAGAATTAATGGAATTTAATGAGTTTATTGATTTTGTTCAATACTTAGAAGAACCTACACCAAGAAGATATTTAAGGGATTTTGAAAATCCATTAGAATTTTTTTCGGATTTGGAATTCTATAAGAGATACAGGTAAGTAATTCTTATATTTATGCAATAAAATAACAAACAAAAAATGGCTTTATAATATCATTATAATAATGAATAATAGGTTTTCCAAAAAAACAGTAGTAGATATTTTGTTGGACCTGATTTCAAATATAAGTCATTCAATTAATCGAGGTTTACCAATTCATCCGATCCTTCAGCTTCTAACTGCTTTAGGATTTTATGCATCATCAAATTTTCAAGTAACTCAATTGCAGTAATAATATCAACAATAATTATTTACCTAATTAATGTATTATAATGTAACTGTAGATAGTTAGTGGTGATATCAGAGGAATTAGTCAAGCAACAGTATCTCATATAATTAAAAGAGTTTCAAAAAGTTTAGCAAGCCAATGTAAACATTATGTTAAGTTTCCAAATACAGCTGAAGAATGGAGTTTAATACAAGAGCAGTTTTATAAAATGTATAAAATGACAGGCATTAGCGGATGTATAGACTGCACTCATATCAAAATTCAAAATCCTGGTGGTCCAGATGGTGAAGTTTTTAGAAACCGCAAAGGATATTTTTCTTTAAACGTTCAAGTTTGTTTTTTCACGATAGCTATTTTTTTTTTGTTTTTCTGATTTTTAAACAATTTAAATTTTAGATAACATTTTAGATAACGCAAACTCTAGAGGAAAAAAATAGAAAAAATACAATATCTATATTTTATAAATAAAACGAAGTCGGGTTCGTTACACAATTTTTAAGTTATAACTCAAAAACTAAAGAACAACTGGACCACCAACCAACTGTCATGTGTTTTTTTTAACTATAAAAGACATCATTGAGCTACTTATAGGCATACATATTGTCCGATAAAGTTGAGTTGGTGATAGGATGACCCTACTAAAAACTACAACCTGTAGCGATATCTGTCTAGGGTAGAATTAAATAACAATATATTTTTGTTTACTCTAAGGTTGCTAACCCGAAGACGACAGTGACGACCAATAATAGTCCGAGTTGACATTATCTCAAAATTATTTTTGTAATCAGAAATACCACGACCCAGAAGATCTAATCTTTACTTGCAAAGCCGTAATTAGGCTTCTTAACATTGTGATTCAATCCACTGAAAAAGGAGAAATACACGAGAAATCGCACGAGTATGGCCTGACTTAGTGCTTCTCAACTTGAGGTGAATGAGGAGATGCATAACCATACTTTATTCTTAATCAAAGACATTAGTTACCACAGTTGGTTTGTCAGGTTAGGAATGCCAGTGCTAGATCGTGAAACGAGAGACTCATTTAATCGAGAATTGGAGCGTGAACGTGAATATGATCGCCACGAATTAGACCAATCAGTTCAAAGGAATGTTCCCCTGTTAAATCACGAATAGAAGGAAGTATATGATGAATGTATATAATGATTAATGAAGGCAATTGATGTTGGAAAGGGTGGCTTATTTTCTTTGGATGCCCTCCATGGAACTAATAAGACATTCCTCATGTTATTGACTTTGGCCTCTGTTTGTTTGGATCAGACATTGCGGTAGCAGCTGCTTTTTCCTTAATAGCGGCCACATTGTAAAAAGTATGCCGTGCTGCTCATTCAGTGTTAAAATTGTTGTTAAACCAACAAACGATTGAACAACTGACATGTAACATTGTGAAATACTCCGCGTAGACTCAGTGTTGAGAATAGATAACGAAAATTTCATCTGGATAAGATACAGATAATTTTATAAAAAATTATCTAGATACAGATAAAGATAAATATATTTTACATTTATCTAGATAAGTTAAAGATCATCTAACCTTTATCTAGATAATATTATAGATAAAATTATTTTTTTTAGTATGTATTTTTAAATTGCAAATGTGCTTACTTCTTTACCTATGTGAACATAAAATAACTTGTAATTAATAGGCACCTGGCGGCTTGCACATACAGTTATAAAATGTGTACAAATGTGTAGCCTACGCGAATTATTGTTGATATCGTCAACCGTTATTACCAACATTCATTATAAATAGGTGCTAGTATTATAATCAAGAATACTGTCGCCACAATACCACGAATTAATTTCGATAATTTTATGATAATATTTTATATTATTATTATTTTGTGTGTCGATTGATCGTGCGGGTCCTTCTATTTTCAGAAACATGGCGATAAATCGCGCAAAATAAAATTCATTTAAATTCGGTGATTAATCATCTAATGTGTAAGCCACTAGGTTAAGACACAATTATACCCTCACTTTGAATAATAAATTACATAATATTATACATTTCATATTATCTCTTATCCATACCAAGGTACACAATTTATTTTGTCGAAAACTACGTAAAATAATGTCTCATTCCTCAAAGTAGGTACGTATCAACTTAAAATTTGCTAGTAAAACATGGGAATATAGTAATATTATATAAATAACATGTACTGATTGGATAGTGTTCTGAAAGAACAATTTTAGTAAAAAAAAATGAATAATGTTTGAATAATTCGTGAAAAATGAATATTATGATTTAAATAAATGTATCTAGATAAATTTATCTAGATAAGTAAATATGACATCTAAGATAACCAATAGATAAATGGCACAATAGTTATCTAGATAATATAATAGATGAGTAATTTTTTATCTAGATAAGTCTCAACACTGTGCATAGTCAAAATTTTAGTAGCATCTAAGATAATCATATTTGACAAAAGCACAATGGAGAACAAATGCGCATTGAAAGCACTTGACAAAACATTGAAGAATCTGCACAATGACTCTAGATGTTTTAGAGGCGCAATGATTTTACTGTCTGGCGATTTCCAAATTTAGGTTAGGTCATTCCAAGATCAATTGCTGCCGATGAAATAAACGCTTGCCTCAAACCATGCAATCTGTGGTGCTATGTGAAGAAACTTCAGCTGTCAGCAAACATGAGAGTTGTCTTGCTGAACGATCCATCTGCTCAAGATTTCTCCAAGAAATTTCTGGCTTTCTGTCGACGAATCCAGTGGATTTATTTCATTTCTTCCGAATTTTTGCAATTTTGTCTCATCGATAGGTGAGTTATTCAACAAAGTATTCCCAAAAATCATTGCTAACTCCAAAAATAACGAATGATTGAGTGAGCGAGCAACTTAAGTAGCGAAGAATAAAGATATGGATAACTTAAACTTTGTAATTTTGAATCAGCATAACTCTGCATTCATTTAAATCTATTGGCTGTGTAATAAACAAAGATCTAGCCACCAAATATCCAACTGAATTTTTAAACTTCTGGGATATGTTAGGCTTACCATCGCAGAGTTCACAACTTAAGGTGGACACTGTAGTCATCATGCTTCGAAATCTATACCAACCCAAACTATGAAATGGAACGTCTTAGATGATAAGAAAATTGATGATCAATGTGAATCACGCGACGATACTCAAAAGAAAATTTAGAGGTGAAAAAGTTTTCATATTGAGGATTCCGATGGTCCCAACCGATATGCCATTTGAGTTTAAATGAATTCAATTTCCGACTTGTTTTGCATTCTCCATCGCGATTAACTAATCACAAGGATAATCCTTGAGTGTTTGTAGTCTGAATTTAGAAAACTAATTTTTTTCTCATGGTCAATTTTCGTGGCATGTTCAAGTGATGGAAAAGCCATACAATTCATTTGTTTTGCACCTGATAATAAAACGAAGAATGTCGTATATCACAAGGTGCTTCAATAACCTAACCTCAGTGAAGAGAATCAAACCAAGTGTAATCCGTACAGAAAAATACATAGTTTCTTCAAAGGAAATATCTTGCCAATCCACCATTCAAATAATTGATTTCTGTAGTTTTATTAAATCTTTATTTTCTTAATATATACTAAGAATAATATCCTTCTCGCAGAGTGGCCCGCCCATCGCCCCATGTACCTTGGTATATCGCAATAGCCCTACCATGACCTCAGTTGGTTGGGGTAGTCTGGTTCTCTAGATTGGGGGGTTGATCGTAGGGTTAACAACCATACATAGAAAAAACAATATTTTAAGAAACCACAAAATAAGCCTAGGAAATGAATAAATGGACAACGACTGGAACTTGAAAATTGAATAAAAATGATAACATTGAATGCTAGGACTTTGAACAAACCGGGAGCGTTACAGTACTTACTGGATGCTATGAAAAAATATAATACAAACATATCAGCTCTGCAAGAAATTAGATGGCCAAACGATGGAAATATGAAAAAAGAAGATAAAATTATATTTTATAGCGAAAGAAAGGTTGGAAGACATGAAGATGGTGTGGAATTTGTAGTGAGTGACGATAAGTTACCACATGTTAAATAATTCACATCAATAAATAACTGAATATGCTATATTCGACTCACCGGTTGCATTTTTGTCATTCTTATAATAAATGCATATGCACCAACAAAAGAGAAGAAGAAAATCTTAAGAATGAATTATACGATGAACTAGAGCACATACTTGTCACAAAACCGAACAGCTGCATCAAATTAATAGGCGACTTTAATCAAAAAAAAGGAAAAGAAGACCAACGATTGAACATAATAGCATACATGACGTAAGTAACGATAGCGGAACCAGGTTGATCAACCTGTGTTTAGTGGAAGGTTTTAGTAGTACATACTTCTCAAGGAAAGATATATACAAACAAATTTGGATAACACCTAATGAAATAACTAAAAACCAGATTGATCATGTAATGATACAGAATAAGCATAAAGGATGCATACAAAGTATCAAGAGCTATAGAGGTGTAGACTAGGGCCATTACCTTAAAATTACAATACTTAAAATTAGACTGGCAGAAAGACGGGGAAAAGAAAAAGTAAGGAATCCGTAAAATGCTGTATAAAAAAACTGTAAGGAAGGAAGGTTCTGGAAGAATACATCTGTAAAACACTACAAGAATTACAAAATCCAACCGACATACAGATGAAGATGCTGAACGGATATGAGATAGAATCAGAACAGCAGTAGTCAATAGTGCTAATAATTGCTTAGGGATTATAAAAAAAGAAAAGAATGGTTTAATGATAGGTGCAAGGAAGCAATAGACAGGATAAACCGCTTACGAGAAAAAACTGTCAAGGACCCAAGTAACATAAACATGGAAAGATATAAAAACACTAAAAAAGAAACCAATACAGAACTAAGATGCGTAAAGAGATTGGTAAAAAAAAAAAAAGATTAAGGAAATTGAAGAAAATAAAAATAACCCCAGAAGATTCTTCAGCAAGACTGGCAGCGTTAAGCGGGGATATAAACTACAGACTAGGATTTTGAGGAATGAATTACGTGAATATTTTGAATATCTATTAAATATAACACCTCCAACTTCAACACACGAAGAAATAGTTATGCAATATAGTACGGTGGAACCATATATTGAAACTACAACCAAACAGGAAATCTATAACATCATAAAAAAATTAAAAAATACCAAATCACCTGGTTAAAGCAATGTAGTATTGAAATTACTAAAAAATGGAGGAGAAATGATTATAAGTGAATTTTAGAAAATGATTAAGGTAATTTGGGAAACCGATGTAATGCCAAGAGAGTGGAACACGGCAATATTACGCCCAATATATAAAAGGAGACACATTAGACCTAAAAAAAAAAAAAACAGTGGAATCTCATAATTGGATACCTGTTATAAGATAGTAATTGTCAACTCTCCTTTTGGAAAGAAAAACGCCGTACGCAGAGGACACCAAAGGAAGATACGAATGTTGTTTTATAAATAGGAAATCCCCTGTCGACCATATATTTACCTTAAGACATAAATTGGAAAAATATAATGAGTTTGACAAGGACCTATGTATGGTATTTGCTGACTACAAATCTATAAACAGTCTTATGATAGTGTGAATAGACAGGAAGTAAGGAAATCAATAATACATTTTGGAGTCCCTCAAAAATATGTAAATGTAGTAAAAATATGTAATGACATGACGTTACTGAAAGTACGTTTTCTACAGAGATTATTGATAATTTCTTAGGTTGCGACAGGGAGATGCTCTACCTCCAACACTGTTTAACCTGGGATTAGAAAAAGTTATATGGGATTCTTATGAAGACCAAATAATGGAAGTTATTTTTGGAGAAACTGTTTTAGCATATGCTGATGATATAGTTCTTTTAGACCTTTAGGGAATACTCGAGAAGAAATTACCCTCTTACTTACTAAACTAATAGAACCCAGCAAAAACATGGGTTTATGTATCAACGAAGAAATGACCAAACTTATGACACTATCTAGAAGAAACGTAGACCAGTCAAACCTGAAAGTTTGAAGTATGAATTTTAAAAAGGTAGATAATTTCAAATACTTGGTATCAATTTGAACAACAGCAACAACATGCATAGAGAAATTAAAGGAAGAATATCGAATGGAAATGTATGGAATTTATGAAAAAAGACACAATGAAGAGCTGTATAACCTATATGAAAAACCAAATATACTCACATATGTAAGATGTAAACGTCTAGAGTGGCTGGGACGTGTGGAGAGCTGGTGGAGATTTATTAAAGAATGTTTTGATAGGAAAAATAAAGAAAAAACATCCACTTGGTAAACCAAGAACAAGATAGAAAGACACTATAGAAAAGGATATGAGACTGATAGAAGAGAATGCAACGTTAGACTGGACTTTTAATGGACCGTTAAGCTGTTGATGATGATGATATATATGATCCTATTGATCCTAACAAACTATTGAACGTAATACATTTTTTTGTACTGATTTTATTAGTTAATTAAAATCATAGTTTAATTTAGCTAAAAAGTATCGCAACATTCGTTGACTGTTGGGCGGTACTAAGTTCGCCGGGTGAGCTATTATTTTTATTAAATTACAAATTGACAACAGCCCAACACACTTCAATGCATGCTAAGGGATAACTATCATCCATTGACTTAGCTATAACTTCATCAACGTAATCTACAAATCTACAATGGACCGCTGAATCAGAACTATGCAATAGTGATCACTGACCAACACAAATATTATTTGAATAAAAAAATAGTTACGTCTAGTACCTAAACATCAAAAGAGAAACTGCACCTAAAAGCTCCAAACTGAGAACTTTGTACACAATTCATTGAACTAGAACTAGAAAAATGACTTAATAATAAAAAAGAAAAATGTAATATAAACTAGAAGATAAGATAAATTGTTTCACAAATATTATCTAACAAGTAGCTATACTAACAAATCCGTTGTATAAAAAGAACTCAAATAATATGATAAATAGAATCACTAAAATCAAACGATCAAACAACAATCGAATTTTTTAAAATGAGTATGATTAAACTAGGATTTAAATTTGGGGTTCAAAAATTATAAGCCAAACGAAAATAATGAAATGATTATATATACAGAATATCAAAACAAAGACACGCAAAAAATAAATAAAAAAATAACACTGCAAGAACTATTATACACGCTTGACAAAAAACAATAGTTGTGGCTCTCATAATAATATACCGTTCATATTTAAAAAAAATAAACATTCAATCTGCATTGAATGCTCTTAAGCTTTTATAAAAAATTATAGCAACAGCGCATCATCCCAAAGCAATGGAAACAAGCAAAATCTGCTAATCCAGAAACCAAATTCAAATAAATATGAAGCTCAAAGTAATCACCCAATATCTCGACTCAGCAAAATAATCAAAGATAAATGTGATACCTGGAATAAAACAAACTTTTAGCTGAAGAACAAAACGGATTTCGGAACACCGGTAAACGTATGATTGCCATACTGTAATAGAGATCTACATCTGCGAAGTATTACCACGCAAACAGCACATGGTATTTATCATATGGACATCAAAAATACATTTGATACAATATAAAGATATAGATTTATTAAGCAGTTACAAAACTGGGGGGTTATCGGAAATATTATATACTTAATAAGAAATTTGTTAACTGATAGACAAAGTTGTCATTAATGGACTCTATTTAATTCAATATATACTTGAAAATGGAGTACTATGAGGTTAACCCACCATTACAACACTATTTCTAGTAGCAATTATTAACAATATGATCCAACAAATACCAAAACCTGCCAAACTGTCTCCTTATGCTGACGAAAGTTACATCTGGATCAAACAGAAAGTCTTAAATGCATAGAAAACATGATCCAACACTACACGAATAATCTACGTATTTGGGAAATTTTCAGACATTTCCTTTTCTCCAAAGAAATCAAAATACATGATATTTTCTAATAGTAAAAACTTAATAAAAGTATAAAACCAAATATTACACTAGGTAATAAACGGATATATTACACTAAAATAATAAAGATATTAGAACTAACTTTTGATGAAAATCTCACAAAGAAGAAATCTAAATAACAAAATTATAGACTACACATAATAAAAGTGCTAGCAGACACTAGAGCAGACACATAAACACTGGGGACCTACTTTACTAATCTACAACTCTCTTATCAGATCAGTGATATCTAGATTATAGCTCAATATTTTACAGTAGGTACAGCAAAAAATATCAACACTTAAAACATTAGACATAATACACGATGCAGGTTTAAGATCGAACTTAGACACATTTAAAAGTAGCCTAATAAAAAGTATATAGATACATAATTTCTGGTAAACTAACTTTAAAATATAAATGAAATAAATTAATGCTCAAATTTATCGCTCTAAATCCAATGTACAACAAAAAATCTACATATCACACAGTATTCAATATACGCCTCAACAATACCTTTAATGTCAATATTAAACTAATGCAACTGATGTACAGAAGAATAAATAAGCTATCAATAGACCACTAAATCAATCTTAAGTAGGTACAAAAACATACCTAATAAATTATGAAATACCAAACATTCCACCATGAACAAATCAAAAATATCTTTACATTTATTCTTAGTCTAAAATAAAAAAAAATTAGAACACCATCAATCACATATTATAAACATCTATTTTATGAAATAATTGAAGAACTCCCCAAGTATAAACATATCTATAACGACGCATCAAAAACTGAAAAGCGTACTAGAATAGCTATTATCGCTCCTTATGTTCTGCAAAAATAAAAAAATAAATAAATAATAACCGCAGCATATTCTCTGCCAAAATGTTAGTAATATATTCGGCTATAAAATGTATATAAAAAACTCTCAACTACCCTGTAATTACGTCATATTCACAGACTCATTATGTTCCGTAAAATATTCAAGTATAAAGTACCTAGGCCTTGGAAACAAGAAGAGTCTAAAATAAAAAATAATAGAAGCAGTAAATAATCATGAATATTTTTTTTTTTTTTTTTTTTTTATTTCTATATATGCACTTATACTATATTACATATAATGTTAAAACAAAAAAGAAATTATCTACCATCTTTAAGCACATGCTTGTGGTGATGGTAGAGAGTTAAATAATATTATACTATAAACATTTACATATAAAATAATTAAGAAAACAAAACATACAAATAGAATACTTATAGCTAAAAATAAAATTTTACAGTTATATAATCTTTCTTTATTATTTATTATTTATACAAGTATTGAAAATAACCAATTCTGAATTTTTTTTTTCATACCTGTGGTTATAGTATTCCCCTTTGAATAGAATATTTCCTTTTTTATATTGACTGGCATTTGATTATAGTTTTTTGGACCTAGATAGTCTATGAATTTTTGACCAAACGTTTTTTTTGAATAATCCAATCTAGCATCAAATGCTCTATTTTCTCTTTTAAAATTGTCTTTGTTCATGTCCAGATAGGATTCAATATTTTTTATTATGAATATAATAATTATTTTTTTATATACAGACTCAAATGGTAATACATCTAATAAGTTAAAATTTTCTTTAGTTGAACCAATTAACGTATTTCTACTTAAACATATTCTAACAATTTTTTTTTGTAGAAGTTGCAGTGGTCTAGACGCATTTTGATTCAGACCCCCCCAGACCAATAAACCATATTGAAAAATTGCCTGAAATAGTGCTAGATAAATTATGCGCATAGTTTGTATTGGTAAAAATGACCGTATTTTATAAAAGCTAAACGATAATAGACGCATACGCATCACAATATTGTTTACATGTAAGTTCCATTTCATATTTTTATCAAATGTCAAACCTAAATACCTAATACTCGAAACTCTAGCTATTTTTTGATATATTGGAACATTACAAGAATCCAAATTATCATAAATATTAAATTCTAAGTTATCAAAACTTTTATCATCCTTATTAATGGAAAAATTTATAAAATTTGTTTTATTGTAATTGATTGTTAGTTTTCTGTGATTTAAGTAGTTTATTACTTTTTTAAAATCTAGTATAGCTTTTACGCGAACTTCATCCCACGTATCACCTGAAAACAGTAGGCACGTGTCATCTGCGTATGTTACTATTTGACCATCAATTTTCATATCACATATAGAATTTATGTATAAAATAAACAGCAATGAATATGAAATAACTATTGTTTGGATACCAGGACACAGTAACATAGAAGGAAATGAAAGAGTAGAAAAAGCCAAGTACACAACATGTGGAATCCATCATCTAACAATTAAGCATATCCTCGTCAAATTTCTAAACTTCATTAAAGGAAAATAAATTGAAAATTTATTGTAAACAATTAATATATAAGTAAAAAAAATATTATATTTAAAAAAAAAAATTATGTCAAATGTCAGCCAATGGCCATCGCTGCCGAAACTTATTTCTAATAAGAAAAAAAGATATTACACAACATTTTATTTGCCGAACACAAATAGCTCATGTTGTTCATTTGTAAGACAACACATAATATATGAATCTTAACTCATAGTATCTATCTTAATAAGGCTGAGCAAGTTAACGATTTTTTTTAACTCGTTAGTTAAGTTAATATAAGAAGAAGTAAATTAAGTTAAAAATTAACTTATATATTTTTTATAACTTCTTCAAGTTAAAAATTAATGGATAAAACTAATTAACTAAGTTAAAATTAGGTAACTAAAATAAAAATTTTAAAATGTTCAATTTGGAAATTGTTACAAGCTCGGGGTTCTGTGGCGTAATTTGGCATGTGTAGGGGGGGGGGTTGATACATTTATATAAGATTATAATAATATGCCTAATGTTCTTATTAGAACTATGTTCAATATATATGATAATTATATGAAGTATAAATTGTTAATATAACTGAGCGATGGCAAAATAACTACCTACGTATTTTGTTTTTCGAGGGCATCAGCTAGGATATCGTAATTCGTAAATTCATAATCATAATAATACACTAATGATTCTAGGACAAAATATCCAAGGACAAAATATCCACGGATAAAATATCCAAACCAAAATATCCAAGGACAAAATATCTAACGGTCAAAATATCCATGGACAAAATATCCAAATGTATCAGTTTTTCCGTGAATAAGTAGATTAAACTTTAAGTACTTACTAATCAAAAAGTTCAAATACCAAATTATTTAATTATAAAAATATAATATATAATAATAATATAAGTATAAATGTATTATATAATATATAAATTACGTTATTATTACGGTATAGTAATAATATCGCAAAATAATTTTATCTAAAAAATCACTATACCTACACTATTTTCTAAAAATTTTTGTCTCCTTAATCGTCTTTTTACGGTTTCTTCGGCTGGCATCAGAGCTTTTGTGTCACGGTCCACTTTTGCTACCACTTCTGAAAAAATTTGTCCTGGCTTTTTTTCGTGTTGTTTTGCAAGTTGGAGCATTTCATTCACACATTTTGTGACATTAATTTTCCCTGTGTTTTTGGCACATGTGATCAGATGAAGTGTGATGACGTGTGGTTCAGAATAGTCCAATTCAGATTTTAATATTCCTGGACATTTCAATAAATTTGATTTCACGCAGCGCCATGACATGTTTTTGATACCTATATATTTTACAGTATACATGTGCCCTTCAAATATGGCTTTTAAACCACCTTTGTTCGATCTCGTTACTTCCATTTATAATTAATTTTTAATAAATTTATAAACTGCACTTCACTACGTTAAGTCGTTAACACGGAAACCGAAAGACGTTGACGCTTGACGACGATGAAGACATATGATAGATTTATACGTAACAATAACTGTAATTTGTCGGAGTTTGAAAACCGGACACTAAATAAAGATAGTAATGTAGTATACTAATACTACTATAGGAACGATATAACAAAATCTAATAAATAATAATCCCACACTAATCTTGTCGATAATTTAAACGATAAGCTAGGTAGGTACGTGAAATTTCCAGGTTAAAATACAATTATTATTATATGTTAGTATTATATGTTATATATTATAGTACATATGTATATAAACATCACAATATAAATTTATTAATAAAATTGTAATTGTTGAGCTATAATGATTTATACCGATAGCTAATAAAAAAAAAAAAAAAA
>NW_019104375.1:27651-67172 GCF_001856785.1 Myzus persicae
TATGATAGATTTATACGTAACGATAACTGTAATTTGTCGGAGTTTGAAAACCGGACACTAAATAAAGATAGTAATGTAGTATACTAATACTACTATAGGTACGATATAACAAAATCTAATAAATAATAATCCCACACTAATCTTGTCGATAATTTAAACGATAAGCTAGGTAGGTACGTGAAATTTCCAGGTTAAAATACAATTATTATTATATGTTAGTATTATATGTTATATATTATAGTACATATGTATATAAACATCACAATATAAATTTATTAATAAAATTGTAATTGTTGAGCTATAATGATTTATACCGATAGCTAATAAAAAAAAAAAAAAAATTATTAATAATACATATTTTTTAGTATTGTCGTATATTATTAATATTTGTCATTTCAAGATTTGGATATTTTGACCGTTGGATATTTTGACCGTTGGATATTTTGTCCTTGGATATTTTGGTTTGGATATTTTGTCCGTGGATATTTTGTCCTTGGATATTTTGACCGATTACCTACACTAATACCCAGTATCATATAACTTGCGTTGTATATACTACTTTTATGACTACATACTATACATACTATAATATAGACATAGATAAAGTGCCTAATATATATAATATATATATGAGCTGAACTTGATCTGCTGAACGTAAAATTTGATATGTTACGCTCTTGTAAGACGGAGACAACACATATACGTATAACGTCCGTTTAAGCGTTTGTAAGACACCTGCGGATGTGGAGTTCTCTTCAGCCGGGCTCACCAAAATTACGTAACCACGATGACTATCGGGCCGTGTATTGGTGATCATGACTAAATAAACAGGCTGTTACTAGCAAAATCGTTCTGTTCATAAACTGTGCTCTAGACATAGAAAAATCGAATGAAATATTAACCATGATATCTTTATCAATGTATTTGGGATGTAACCTACCGTTAATTCAAAGTCTAAGGCACTTAGTCTAATGCTGGGTTGCATGAAAAAATTATTAATTTAACGCCCAAAAAAATTTAATGGACCAACCATGGGGCGCTAAACCATGTTTTAAGGGATCATTAGCTCACTATTTATTCCTAAAATGTTTAGTGATTGTTCATGCAACCCGGCATTAGTGATAGGAAAAATACGATAGTTGGCTGACATACGTCCTGTTTATGAAGTCATGCTCGCGAGCAAACGGCAACAGTGGACATCGGCGCGCGGCGCAACCATAGAGTCTTACTCTATGGGCGCAAAGCTACACATTTTTGGTAAAGTTTTTGAATGAATGATACTAAAATGATAACAACGGCCAACCAGAATACGATAATAGACGAACGACCGTCGCAGAAGGCTGTGACTCGGCTAGTCCGTACTCCGTAGTATCCGTAGTTCGTAACACGTAGTACCTGAAATTATATTAATATTATAAACGTGGTCTGTTCCCCGCGGTAGTAGACAAATAGAGTAATAGACGTTGTCACCACTCACCACCAAACGGCAAACAATATTGGTAACTGATTGCGGTAAGGTTACTATATTTCGTTATTATTATGTTATCAAAATTAATTCATTGACTAATTACTGTAGGCGAGGTGGGATATTTATACCTTACCTATGAAATACTAAATTTTATTTATATAAATTATAAATAACCTGACATAACCTCCTCAGTCTTCACCATAATACTATAGTACAGTTTAAGTACTAGTATAATTCACTGACTCTGAATATCGCTGAATATCGCTTCTAGTGACCAATGTTCAAATTAATTTTTAAAATGATTTAATTTTTTTAATTATTGACAAACTACTGATTTTTAAGATTTAATTATTGAGTACCTGTTGTCATAAGTTTATGTAGTTCATGTTTTAAACACGTTTCATATTTTCTCAGTTTAACAATGTCAGAGTTGAAGACCAACGACAACATCAAGTTTTGCGTTATAGTATCTGATGAATACCCAGATAAAAAATTTGTACTACTGGATAATGAACCTTTAATATTGGGGAAAAAACAACAGACAGGAATAGTCAACTACAGGATGTCAAAAAAGCAAAGTAAATAAAATATTGTATCAATATATTGTCCATAAGAATATGTTTATTTATAATTAATGTTTAATCTATACTAAAGTATGTTTTAATTTGTTTTTTCCTATTTGATGATCATGTAGTTATAATTATAATTATATGATGTACATAAATATCCCTGTGGTGTTGCTACGATGCTTAAATTAGTTACAATTCCAACAAAACTAAATCATAATGATGTATTTTATTACGTTTATATTTTTTTCAATGGAATCAGTACAATATAATGTTGTTCACATCAATATTGTTTGAGGTTTATTTTATTTACTTTCTATAAGGAACTTTTCTGTTTTATCGGACACCCTTTTTTGTAATTTTTTTTTGTCTTAACGTATGTAGTTTAGCTTGCCGAAAGCAATGGCTAATTCAGAATTTGGCTGTCGAATAAAGATTTTAAGTCATAGCTATTTGAAATTGTTAGTACTTTCATATACACCCAGCGTGGTAAGACCATCACTCGGTTAATTAAAATCTAAAACATCACTCGACTTGTTATGTAAGACCTCCTTTGGTAAAACAGAAATGTACCCTATATCAGGGGTGTTCATTGTTCAACCTTTTGTGAAGACTGTGCTACATCATATAGGTAGAAGTCGTTGTGGGCCACATACTTTTTAATAATAATACATTCAAATATAATGATTAAATTATATTCTATAATTCAAAAATACATTTTTTTATAATTTTACAATAGCGAATAATGGGCAGAAATTATTTTACAAGTATTAATATTTAATTAGAAAAAGATAAAACTAATGTACAATTTTAAATTGCTGTTTTTGTGAGCTTAATGAAATAATATCCGGATC
Source organism: Myzus persicae (assembly GCF_001856785.1). Classification (NCBI taxonomy): domain Eukaryota; kingdom Metazoa; phylum Arthropoda; class Insecta; order Hemiptera; family Aphididae; genus Myzus; species Myzus persicae. Next base: position 30,540 of record NW_019104375.1, read on the forward strand.
GATTGAAGTTGTGGCTATCTTTAAACAACTTTTAAGGTGCTTGGCTGATATTGTGGACCGATTTTTACTCTTAGTGTTTTTCATTCTTGAAAACAATTGTTCGCAAATGTAGGTATTGCCGAAAAGCGATTACAGGAATAAGGCATAGCCATGGAGGATATGGATATATTTCTTTGGGTAGATATAATTTATAAAAATCTAATAAAGATGACTGATTAAATTTTTCTCTGAGTTGAATATTTGATTGAAACTGAAATTGATTCGGTTGATTTGTTTGAAATTTTGTTTCTACAGCAGTAATATCAACCAAAAATGGCGCTGAGAAAATAGCAAAGAATCGACTATTCTTACAAAATATTAATTAAAATTAATTATTAATTAAAATCAAAGAAGCGTATTTCTCGCTATTCTTGGGATTGTATTTGGCCAACACAGAGAAATACATTAAATTATTCACCTTAACTTGACTTTGCCATAATTTAAGTTTTAGTTCAAAGGCAGCTTTTATTTAAAACATACTACTAATGACCTACATAATATGCTTAGCAATAATTCTATATTGGAATTTTTTTTTTTATGTTGATAAATGACACGGAATATTATTTGATGTTTAATGTTTTTAGTGTTATTTTATTTTATTAATATATTATATAGGTAAAATTAATTAATGGTTTTTAAATTGAAGTGAAGGCCACATTAAAATCTACCACGGGCCACATACGGCCTGCAGACTGGGGGTTGGACACCCCTGCCCTATATAATAGTTATTTTTACTGCTTTAAAAATATTTTATTATAAATACTAACTTCATAAATTATTTGTTTATTTTAATGTTGAATAATAAATTAAAATTATTTTTATTTTTACACTATTATTTTAACCCATATTATTTTTGAAATCCAATTAAATCATATACTAATATTGCATGCTTGTATATTATATTATATAATCTAAGTATTTGATTTAAATAACTATTGTCAGTTAATTTATTTATTTTAGTGAAAATTGTAGCTGATTATTCTGTGTCTCGAGTATGGGTTCAACAATTAGGTAAAAGCAGGTCAGCTGTTAATGACCAAACTATGATAAAAGGAGAAAAGAGACTCTTAAATCTTGGAGACAAAATAACATTGTTGTATAAAACCAATCACACTTATCATTTGGATTTTTTAACACCTACTTATGGTATGGACTACAGTAAAAATAACACTATTTGTTTAAATAAAGAAATTATAGTTAAAACTCCTCCGTCAAATTCTACATTGGGATGGGATACTAGAGATGGTACATTATTAGTGTTTAATAGTCCAAATATTGTTTTTACGGATAAGGTAAGTGGTAATTAATTGAAACTGTTTATTTAAGTTAGAAGCTTTTTATTTTAGCTTATTATAAAATGTTTAAGATAGCGGCATTTGATATGGATACAATGTTTATTGTTGCTCTGTCTGGTGAAGCTTTCCTTGACGATGATGATGACTACCAAATGTGTAGCCTTGAAGTTACTAAATCTATTAAAAAATTGTCAGATGATGGTTACAAAATAGTGATGTTTACTTATCAAGGAGATATTGTTGGTAATAAAGAAAAGGAAAACACACTTAAAAATACAATTGAAAATATCCCTAAATTGATTAAAGCACCAGTTCAAGTATTTATTGCCACCCAAAAAGATATATACAAAATGCCTGCACCAGGAATGTGGAATATTTTGGTCTCTGATGTAAGGTTATTGGTTTTTTTAAAATGTAATTAAATAAATAATATTCATATATTCTTATTTTAGTTCAATGGAGATATATCAGTTGACATGGATAAGAGTTTTTTTTGTGGTGGTGCAGCAGGTCGGCCTGCTCGATTTGATTCTGATAGTAAGCCAATTAAAAAAGATCATTCGTGTTGTGATCGTTTATTTGCATTAAATATTGGTCTCAAATTTTATACTCCTGAAGAATACTTTTGGAAAAAATCTACTGAAGAAGATTTTGCATTACCTGCTTTCAATCCAAATGGCATTCTGTCTAATGTCCGCTACACAGATTTATCGTCCACAGTTTTATTTACCTCACATAAAGAAGTAAGCCCTCTTTATTATGTGCAATTTATTATTTTAATAATAATTAAAATTAATTTTTAGATGATCATAATGGTTGGTTGTCCTGGTTCAGGAAAAAGTTATTTTGCAGCTAATGAATTATTCTGTCATGGTCGTATAAAAATAATAAACAGAGATACATTAGGCTCATGGCAAAAGTGTATTACCAAAACTACCAAGTACTTAAGTAATGGTAGAGTGAGTGTAGTGATTGACCATACAAATCAGGATGTAAAATCAAGAAAACAGTTCATTGATATAGCTAAAAATTTAAAAATCCCATGTCGTGTGTTTTTAATGAAAGTTTCCAAAGAACACGCTAAACATAATAACAGAGTAAGTGTAAAAATAATATTTTATATTTTAAGTACAGTGAAAAATCTCTAGACATTTTTAAACCATAGAGTTTTTGATAAAAATAATACAATTATAATTTATTTACTATATTTAAGTATACATTTTTTATATTTTAAACTAATACGTATTTACAACTTAAATAATAAATTGAACACATTGTATTTTACATATGAAACAATTATTTAAAAAAGAAGGTATGATATATATTTAATACTTAAGGCAAAGAATAAAAATGTTATGTTTTTTGTTGTAATTTGAAAAAAATTATCTGTCGGTAGTTCAAGTATATTTTTGTAATTTATACACTCAATGACATTTTCAAATATGATGTTTTCTGCATAAATTTGTTCTATCCAACATATTACTTATAGTAAAATAAATAACATTAATAGCAATTATATCACTATACATAAGTGTATAATATATATTTAACAATATATGCAGACAGCATAGAAGCAATTAGGAGTTGCTTGGTTTTCCGTCATTATTTAGAATCTTTTTTTGTACATTTTATAGGATTTTAACTGCATTTTTACAATCTAAGCTAAGCACAATAAGTCAATTTGATAGTATATGAAAATATAATTTACTATTACGGGATCTACAAAAGTAAATTACATGGAATTTGGTGTATTACCGTTAAGGTACCTTTACAAAAAAATAGTAATAATGCATTTATTGAAACATGTTAGACGAGATAATCACTACAATAAATTAGATAAAAAAAGAGAATTTAGAAATTATGACTTTCCTGTTATATACACCAATAAATCTTTTGGACAGTCTTTTGTAGACTATCTGGGACCGCCATTTTTTATTTAATTAGCTCATTGGTTACTTATATTGCAGATATTATAACTCATTTAGAAGTTACTTTAAAAGAAAAGATTTATTAATTTCGCCATTTAATCAATAGTTATTCAACTCCTTCATTCAGCCTTGGTTTTCACTGAGTTAAATAACTTTTGTATAGTATATTATTTATAATCTGTGTAACTGTATTTCACAAAGTTTATGCATTTAAATACTAATTGAAGTATGATTCACATTACTATGTTTTAGTATATTATTTTTTAACAATTACTTATTCACGCTTAATTCAAATATCTCTGCAAATATACTACCGACTTTTCTTTATTTAATTAAGTTTTGATATATTTTTTTTTTTATAGTTTCGAGAATTAACTGATAAACTACAACCGAAAGTATCGGAAAACGCAATTGATTTATACTTGTAAGTATGAGAGTAATAATTGTACATGCCATGTAATTTATTGTTTAGCCATATGAAGGTTTATTGTATTGGTATAAAGTATACATTAAAAAAAATATTTATTAAGATAAATCTTTTTTTAATGCAGTTGACTCTTATTGAACTATTATAGTATTTGGAACTTAATCCTACCTAACATAGCTCAATATATAAAAACTTCTAAATAATATTTATTTAAAATATATACAACATCAAATAGATATTATGTATTCAAAAATAAAAAGTAAAACATTTTTCTTAATGTTATACCTATTTAATATCTATTTATTTAAATGCTAATTATAAAGTATTTTTTTTATTTTTTTGGAATTTGAAACAATATAATTTCAGTTTGAGTCTCAGTATTTGTAAATTATTATAAATTTAGCACACAAGTTAACAACATGAAAAATATTTTAATCAAACTCTAATTATATATTTTCCTAATATCTAGTTCTTAGCAGATTTCCAGTTTTTAGAAAACTTCAATCGGGCATTTTGTTTTAGCTAAATATTTTATATTAGCTGTTTAATTTTCATTTTGCAAGTAGCTAACTTATAAGGTATTGCAATAATTTTTATTTCAATATAAATGAAAAAATGTTTTCAAATTTATCAGTAAGAAAAACTGTGTTTAGTACTAGAACAACTAAATCCTTAGAAAATTCAATTTAATTCTATTACATCAAATATTTTAGAATTTTATATTTTAAAGGTGAACTGGCCTAAAAAAAGAATTGTTCACCTAATGGAAAATCATTTTTTTTTAGTACTGATATCCAAGTAATTTTTTTTAAAACAGAGTAGCTAACCTTACGCTAGTGATTAGGTCATTTTGGTTGCTATGTATTAACTAATATTAATTAGGCCAATGCTAAGAAATAACTATATGTTTACTATATGTTTTAATATTAACTTCAGCAGCCATTAGTAAAAATTGTCAACAATTTAAAATAAATCATATCTAAATGATACATAACATCTTAATATTATTTCATAATTATAATTATTATATAATCATTATCTGTGGTTTTTTTTTGTAAAATCATGTATTTGTGAGATAAGCTGTTCAGCACTACTAGCATCAAATGTAGTACATACGTTCATGATTGTTTAAATTAATTAAATTTGTGTTTTTATTATTTTTTAGTACCCAATTTCAAAAACCAACCAAAAAAGAGGGTATTAAAGAAATAGTTTCGATCAATTTTATTCCTCACTTTAAAGATCCCAATCATGAAAAGCTTTACAAAATGTTCTTGCTTTGATATTTTAATTTTAAAATTGTTGTAACCAAAATGTAATTTTTTATTTAAATGGAATCAAATAAGTCATAACTATATAAGGTTATTTTAAGCAGAAGTTTATGACACATTGATATCAAAAGCTATACAAAATGTTATTGCCTATTTTATTGTAAGTTTTACATTGTTAAATCCAAAATGTAATTATCTTTAAAGTGTTTTGATTTATACAGACTCCTATTAGTCATAAATATGTAATAATATGTTTTAAGCATTAGTTCATATCAAATTGTTATCAATTTATAAATAACTTTTTTAAATTTAATCATATAAAAAAACAAGTGTCTTATAATTGACTACTGAATTGTTTTTTGACTATTGTTCCTTTTTTGTAAACATATTATTAATACATTTCTAATAAAATACAGTGACAGATTTAAAAAATTGATTTACATTTTTTATTATAATTGAAATTTAAAATTATTAAGAACCTAAGAAGATTTATTGCAAGATATATTATCAAATACCCCGGAGGAAGGAAGTTGGCTTTGCAAATAATCAAATTAAACTTCTGGTGTGGCTAAAACTCCCACCAGTGGGAGTGGAGAATACATGATATTGATAGAGCTAATAACTTTTTGCTGGCTTATGATAACCGAAAATAATTTACTTTTAAATAGAGAAAATTGTTTATTACTAAATTAACTAATTTGTAGAATGAGAGTTTTGTTTAAATTGTTGAACACGTCCAAGCCGCTAATGCAATGATTGGAATTCAGGGCTTGGAACCTTTATGATTTTTTCGGTTTCGATTCCAATGCTGTTCTTCAAAAAAAAAAAAAAATTCGGTACTGGTTCTTAAAATCATAGAATTACAGTTTCGGTTCCGGTACCGGTAAATACCGGTATTTAGAGGGGTTTGTATTATTTTCAAAAAGTAAAAACAAAATAGAGTATATCGCATTATTAAGTACATCGTCCTTATTATCTATATTATGGCTGTCTTAATGGGTTAAAGCACTTATGTTCTCTAATTTGTTTCAAAAACAGCCAAAACGAATATTAAAAAAACGTATTGACTCGTGTTGTAAGAAGTCAGTGGTCCTAGAGCATCGGATAATTTGATACAATTATATTCTCTTTAGTTGCTTTTATCACTTGTTTGCTTACTTAATACCTTAGAAGTAACTGAGTAAAATATTAAATGATTAATGTGACTCTCCCTCGATTTATTATCCTAAATTTTTGGTTTTTGTAAATTAAATGCCAATAAAAAGGTGCAGATACAGATTTCAGTTTGAACTTACAACTAGGTAGGTACTGAAATTTATGCCAGAAATTGTACACAATAGGTATATAAAGATTTTTTTCCATAAAAATAATATTTTGAATAAAAGGTACTTAATGTGATCCTAAATTAATGTTTATTAATGTACATTTCAACCATGATTATGTCTATGTATACATAAATAAATAGCTATAATTAATAATTATTAGTCCATGTCACAATCTGATAACAATTATTTATACGGATGCGTATTTTTATCGTTTTAATAATCATTTTATTAGACATCATTCATCAACATTACCAGACATCTTCATCCAAAACAATATTCATTATTTATATATTTTTATTTTAGTAACTGCTCATATTTTATTGTTTTCTGGAACTCTTAGATTATATTATTGTATTATTATACTCTTAGATTAAACTATTATATTATTAAACTATATTAGATTATAAATACACGTATACATTTACAACATCAAGTATCAACCAAATTGTATGAACCAACTATTATTATTTAATATTTATTTGTTTATTACCTATCTAAATATATTAAGCAATTGAATAAAATTAGAACCGAAAAAACCTAAAAATTCTCTTCCATCAAATAACGGTTCCGGTTCCGGTTTAGGTTCTTAAGAAAATCAAAAAAGGGTTTCGGTAAGGTTCCGGTTCCAATATTTTCAAAAGGTTCTGGTTAAAATACAGGTATTTTTTATTTCGGTTCCAAGCCCTGGATTGGATTGATTCTTGTAAGGGATCACCAATGCTCAGCGGTGGTCGGTCCATTTTCTCTGAAGTTGAAAAGTGGTTAAATGTTCACTTTTTCACCGATTCCCATAATGTATCGGAAATGAGCCAATGGTAAACCTCATTAGTTTTGAGAACATCCAAGTTTGGGTCTGGAAATTATGTTAAAGGTTTAAGAGTAAAGAAATGACTTTGAGTGGGAGCCTCTAAGCAATTTGAGTCTATTACTTGTGGCACTAAGTTCCAGGAGATAAGCGTAGCTTCGATTTAAGTGAGGATGGTGCTAACTTGCTAAGAAGTGGTCACTAACTGTCGGGAGAAGAAGGTTTTAAAGGACTTAATAAATGTCTCCCACAGTCCACCACCAAAGTGTAGAAATGCTGATGAGCTGAAATACCAACTGGTCTATAGTGTTGATAATGGGTCGTGCACTCGATCTTGAAACTACTGAGAGCGAGTGAGTAAGAGTAATGGTGTGAGTAATTTGGACGTGCCAGTGAATTAATTCCCCCCATCATTGTGTATTTTAGAATAGTTCCACTGCGAGCTGCAAACCGTGTAAATTCTAATAAAAAAGTTTCAGTGGTGACTTCAGAGCTTAATTTGAGGCGATGAGCACATTTCGTTGGGGAAAAAATATAAGCGTAGTTAGTTCATGGGCCATTTATCTGCACTGATGGTTGTTGAAAATCGAGTTGTATTACGCGACCGAGAGAATCGAAAAATATAAGGTACACCTAACCTATGATTCGAAGAAATTTTCCCAAAGGGGAGAATCGACCAAGTAAGTCTATGATCAAGGATTTTACTGTTAAAGAGGACAGACTCAGGCCCTGATTTACGCATGTGTAGGCGGTGCACTAGCACAGGGCAAAGGAGGCCGCCGCAGCATGCGTAGTTTTCATACGGTTTACACTAATCACTAATAAGCCAGTTGAAAAAGTCATTTCTCGGTAATAATTTTTTTCAAGATCCCCATTATTGTTTGAAATATATTCGAAGAATGAATATTCACCATACTTTTCCCAACTTGGACATTATGTTACAAATATATTTATTAATGCCGTGCACGAATTTTATTGTAGTAGTGAACGTTCATTCTCTGTACTCAAACGTATAAAAAAATCGAATGCGCTCTACTTTAACACAAGAAAAACTGGACTCTTTATCATTACTGGCAATCAACCATGATGTTACTAAACAGTTAACATTTGAAGACATAATTGCTGAATTTGCAAAAAAAAACAAGAAAAAAATGTCTATTATAATTAAATAAATGAATTGAACTTTTTATTGTTAAATATGTACCTATTATTATTTTTTACATTTTTTGTTAAAAAAGGCCCCCAAAGTTTATAGTGCACAGGGCTCCTATTTCACTAAATCAGGGCCTGAGGACAGTAGATTTTCTTTATTCGACAAGTGAAGTAATATCAGACTCATTTTCTTTTGATGATGGTAACCTTAAGTGGGAGGTTGGAGGGCCTCTCCATCACATTGGATGGTTCACTAGCTCTTAGGAAAAAACCCTCGAGATGCACAATCAACGGATTTATGCTGCGTTGGAATATGGTACCAGATTGAAGATGGAGTGAGGTCGTGGACTTGGCTGGTTTAAATTTATTTAATTAGGAACTTTTTTTTTAGTTTGAAATCGATGACGTCGCGGGAACTGCTTTCGCATTATTTAAACGAAATTTAATTAGGAACCGAACTTCAAAACTATTATGGCGATCTAAAAATCTAATCTCTAGTTTGTTTATGAATGACTCGATATAATTAATACAAATAGTAACTTTTATTCTGATTCATCAAAATTCTTTTCATTTAAATTATTTTAGAAAATTTAAAGTGCTAAGTTCAAATATTATTAAATGGCTGCCGTATCAAAAATTTGAAAATCAAATGATTAGCTTGGTAATTGAAAAGTTCAGATATTATGAAGATAGTCATATGCCCACATCGTACCATACACAGTTCTATAAAGTATATTTGTCGATTATCGACCTGCATGATTGCGTTTGAACAAATTTCCAATAATTTCACTAATTTTTTATCAGTTTTCAGTAATGTCTACAGAAAATTCGTCGTTTATGTGATGGAAAATAGTATTGAACATCCGATACCAATTCTAGTAATAACTTTGTGCGTGCCAGGTACGGAACAATAATAGCTCGTTTATCTGATCGCTGCTTTCTCCTAACCTCACTCACACACCGACCGACCTGTCTATTTGTGTGTATGTGTGTATAGCACGAATTAAGATATACAGGATGCCGAACGACAGCCTGTTATCAGTATTTCTGTGAAGTCGAAAGTTTCCAGGTTCCCAAATTAACTTATGGCGCTGAAATGGTTACGGTGGCGAAATTCTTAACTAATTTTGTATAATTACGACTATCAAGTATCATAATAAACATAATCACATAAGTAAAATCATGAGTAAAATATTAATTATTAAGATGGTATACAAGACATATTTCTCAACAAATGAATAATATTATAATAGGTACAATAAAAGTTTTCTTTGATATAATAATAATTCATTTGATAGGTATGTAAAATACTTTTTTATTGGTTTTAATTACTAGTGTCAATATTCAATTTGTATAAATAAAACTTTTTAAAAACTATTTTGATACCAATTTGGCTATTTTTTTTTTAACTTTGTTAGTGCTTTTTGTTTTGTGATTAGTCATGTATGCATATTGTCTCATCCTCATTGCAATATATGATGTAAATATAAATTCAACCATATCTTCTTTGTGGATTGCACACGGAAAAGGAACCAGGTAATTATTATTAAAAAATTCTTCAACTGTGTCGTCAAACACATTTTGACTGTCTTTGTGTTTGACAAAACACTTCTCAATTAGTTTTAGAAGCATGAAAAAATTGCTATCAGGATGTGTTAAGTAACCACGAGACTTCAGGTTAAGAAGCTTTGCAGCCTGTGTATTGGAATGGTTGTCAATGTTTTTTATTCCAGATAAACATGCATTACAACTTGTTTTCTTGCTTCCTGATTCCCAAGTACTAACAATATCATTTTTCAAAAAATGAGCTCCACATATTTTAAAATTTGGTTTTAATGGTACACCTATTACTTCCTCCCATTTTAAAAACAAATCTTTTGGTATACCAAATCTCGACTTGTCAGTTGATGTACAATGTGGTACACAGCATTTGACAGGGTAATATTTGGACATAACTAAATATACTTACCTGGTATACTATTTGGGTATAACAATTTACTATTTTAATTGACTCCTTATAAAACGAACATCAATAATTAATAGCTCGCAGCCTATATTATAATCGTTTAAATAAGTAAAATCAGTTGATTTAATACAAGCATGAGGACATTATATTGTATACTATGAATAGTCAGCTTATCCACAAATATCTTATCAGCTCTATTTTTTATTAATTTTCATGTAATCATGCCCAATACCAAAATAAAATATTAGTAAATTTATCATAGTTTATATCTTTATTCACATATATTCATAATATTCATAATGCATTTTATAATGTAATAATTACAAATCCAACATTAATACAATTTCATAAAAGTGGCGGGAAATTAACATGATGATAATTTTTATGATAAAGATACGTAAAACTATAATTCTTGATAGATGGTAGCACTGTTTTAGTTCATTAAACGCCACTGTGGCTAAAAAGCGCTGTAAGTTATTCTGGATTTTTGGAAACTTCCGTCTTCACTTGATAAGCCCTCGTTCGGCATCCTGTATATCTTAATTCGTGGTGTATAGTGACTCAAGGGAGGTGGACAGGATCGCCGAGCAAAACTCGAGAGCTCAAGTGTGTGGTGGATGTGTAGATGTGTATATATGTGTGTGCGTGTAGGCTTAAAAACTAATGGCAGGGTAATTCAAATAAATAGTAACAAAATTGATTGGTAATTGACTAGTTGTATTATATCACAGATTTAAAATAATACACAAGATTATAAAAAATGGCCTTTCTGGCCCAACAATAATAATAATAATAATAATAATACGGAAAAACTCACAATTTGTGGAGCACGGCTGGCCAGCTGCTATCTAAGCCTATGCCTCGCGTCTATGAACTGAGAAATCTGGAATGCCAGTTTCCTTTAATATTTCGCGAGCGCACATACAAGCTAGTCCCAAATGCTTCTTCTGAAGCATCGTAGGATCCATGAATAACCGTCACGTCACTGATTTCAGGCCTTGCCTTTCTTGGTATTCGTATGGTTTCTAGATGCCCTAACTCTTGGTAGAATTGTCTCAATTTTTCCTGAATTTCATTTGGCAATTTAGTATCCCATTCAATTTCCATTGCCCACAATTTCTGGAGAAATATCTTTCCCTTTATCAATACTGGTGACAGGAAACCAAGTGGATCAAATATTCCGTTTAGCTCTGCTAATATCATCCTCTTGGTCAAGTGTCCCTTATTTTCTCTCGGCGTAATTTTGAATTGAAATTCATCCGCAACTGTCTGCCACTGTAATCCCAACGACTTAACTAGATCTTGATCTCCAATTTCCAATGCGAGTGATGGTGATTCCTCATGCTCTGATAGTTTCTGTCGTACGAATTCAGAATTTGAGCACCATTTTCTTAAAGGTAATTTAGCAGAATCCATGATCATACTGATATCCCTTTGCAACAGACAGCATTCTTCTTCAGTCTCGGCGCCTGTCATTATATCATCAATGTAGTAGTCCTCCACAGTCGTCTTCGATGCTGCTGGGTGTGATTGCTAAGTCGACTTACCTAGTGTAACAAGGCAGTATAACTAGAAAGGAAGCTGATATGGTTTCATATGTAATTGTAGTGAGATATTACTCTCACAACTCTTCTTCAGGACTCGATCTCCAGAGAACCTTTTGTAACCTCCAATCTATCTTTGCTACTTTTATTTGCATGAACATCTTCTCAACATCCCTTGTTATGACAATTTGATGTTTTCGAAATCCCGTAAGTATTGACAACAATTCTTGCTGAACCGTGGGTCCACACTTCAAGACATCATTGCTGATGCGCCGAACATTACTCTTTCCTTTGTAGTTAAGCAAGATACTTTGGTAAATAGCAGTCGATTTGGTGGTTAGATATGACTTCGGTGGCTTCTTACATGTGCCCCATACTGATGTATTCCTATATGAACTGTGTGTATTCTCTTCTCAAGTCTTCGTCTCGCTGCAGTCTTCTTTCTATATTTAGATACCACGATGTCGCCATAGCTAAGGTCGAACCTAATTCATTGATTGAAGGCTTTACTGGTGAACGCACTAAAAATCGCCCTTCATCATCACGAATAGTATTCTGCTTAAAATGCTCTACTACCTCTTGTTCTTCTCATGATCTTCGGTTATTCTTTGATATTTGCCCAAAATTAGCACAATCATCCACTAATTCTGTCCGCCAACTGCTCTCCATGCCTTCACCTAGGGAATTTGTCCTTAGAAAGTAATTTACTCCTAGCTCGGAAGTCACAATCCATCCCAAGGCACTAAACTGCAAGCTTAACGGACCTGTACCGATCATTTTACGCTCTGATTCGATTATGTCAAAAAAAACGCCTCCACCTATTAGAAAATCTACGCTTCTTCTCTGGTAAAATCGTGGATCTGTGAGGCCTCCTGACAATTCATCCGGAACCTTCCAACCATATTTAGGCTCTGCACATGAAGCTATATCCGTGACCATATTTGGTAACACGCAGCAGACTTATCTTAACTGATATTCACTCATTCTGGATTTGACGCTTACTTCGACATATGGAGTGGATCGAGTTACAGTGGACCCTATGCCACTTATAGGTAAGGATGCCTTTTTTGTAGGCAATATCAATAAATTTGCTAGCTTCTTAGAAATGAAGTTAACCTGGGAGCCACTGTCTAGCACTGCCCTGCATTCACGTTGCTGTCCGAATTTAACCTACGAGAACGACTGCTGTCATAAGAAAGACACGCGCAAATTTGTGATGCGCCATCATTGCTGTATTTGTCACCTCCTTTGGGCTAGCAACTTCTCCAGCATTTTCTTCAGAACTCTTTCAGCAATTTCTTTTGAGGTTTCTTGGTTTTCATAATGCATGAGAGTATTATGTCTCCTTTTACACTTCTGACAAACAAACTTTGATCTGCATGAAATTACTCTATGATATGGAGAGAAACAGTTAAAGCAAAGCCTTTTTTCACGTACGAGCGTTATTCTTTTGTTAGGGGACATCTCTGAATTTATCGCATTGATACAGCCTATGAGGTTCAAGGCAATAAACATATGCTTCTACTACATGTTTTTGTAGCTGTAGCCGATGCATTTTTTCTCGCCGTCGTCGTTAGCTCTGGCTGTTTTGGTACTGAATTGTCCTCTTCCTCTTGATTAGGTATGGTGAGATATGTATAAGAATTTTGCGTTACGACACAGCGACTCGCGAGGAACTCTTCGAGATCAATATACCTGAGAAGCAGTGTGTTCCTTTGATGGAGCTGCCATCCATGCAATGTGTCCTTGCCTAAACGCATACAAATTATTGTAATTAGCCACTCGTCACATTTCTCAACGGGGGTTTCCGTTTTCCGCCAAATTGACCCTAGCCCGTTATCACCATGGCCGTTTTCCGCCAAAGGTTATATTCCGATTTCCGCCAAAACAAATTAATACATTTTTTTTTGAGAACCCCTGAACTGAATCCATCAAAATCAAATAGTGTTGATTCAATGTACGCGCTATTATTATAGCGATATCCGCGGATAATTGACGGATTATTGTTCGCTATCAGTATGCACCTGTCAGTTGAAGCCGCGTTCTATAAAAAAGTTTCTATAATGTCGGAGAATATACCCAATATTGAAGTGATAACCAGTAACCGCGGTAATATTATGCTAATATACAAAAATTTTAAATTTATACATGCGTATACATCTAAAGACGGCATTACTCGGTGGAGGTGCTACGAGAAAAAATGTACTGCTAAAATTTTTACAAAAACGAATTACGTACTAGTCAAGGTTGAAGGAAGTCATGCAGCAGATCATAGTGCTATCGATAGACGTCTAATTGACAGACAAATTATCAATTCAGCCTGTAAGCGTAAAGCAGTAGAAGATGTAAGTATGAGGCCCAAAAAAATAATTTTACGGGAAATTGGACAAAGCGTATGTACTAATATTTCAGTTAAAGACGTAGATCGTGTACGAAAAAATATGTATGAAAGCCGACGAAAAATTCTTCCGGCTAATCCAACTTCTATACAATCTGTGCACGACTCTTTACGAGATATGAACATTTTGACAATGCAAGGTGAACCGTTCTTATTATTAAACGATGATTCTAAAAATGTTTTGATTTTTTCATGTGCAAAAAACTTAAAATTCTTATGTGATGTCCAAACTATATACATGGATGGCACTTTCCAATACAGTGCTAGATTTTTTACTCAAATGTATACAATTCATGGGTACAAAAATGGGCATTATGTACCACTTGTATTTTGTTTGCTGCCAGACAAAAAAACAGAGACTTACATTTATATGTTGCAAAAAATAACGGAATTGTGTGATAATATGGGTCGTCTTTTTTTACCAACTAATATAACTAGTGATTTTGAAAAAGCTATACTAAATGCAATTTATGAAGTTTGGCCTAGGATGAATGTAGTTGGTTGACGATTTCACTTGACTCAAGCATGGTATCGACAAATTCAATCTCTAGGGCTAATTACCGAGTATAAAAATAAGTGTAATATTGGTATGTGGTTAAGGTATACCTTTGGTTTATTATTTTTAAATCCAAGTGAAGTAATGAGTTGTTTTATGGAAGATTTTATGCCACAGTGTCCATCTGATAATCGCGTTCTAGCGTATTCACAATATTTATTGAACAATTACATTTTAAATACAAGTACGTTCCCCCCTAAGTTATGGGCAGAACCAACTTCTGCATTGACAAGAACCACAAATGCATGTGAATCGTTTCATTCCGACTTCAATCAATCGTTTTATAAAAATTCACCTTCAATATTTACGTGGGTTCAGACCTTGATTAATGAAGTACAAACCAGTGTATATTGTAAAATGTCAAGTGTGAACCAACCGAAAACTCCACGAAATATAATTCATTTGAGACAAAAAAAAAAATGAAGAATACATTCAAAAATACATTCATGGGCATTTAACTAGGTTCGAGTTTGTCAAAAAAATCTCTTTTTCGTATAGTAAATAATGAATATTGTGAATGAAATGTGTACTTAATGAATATTGTGAATGAAATGTGTACTATTTATATAATTTTAATTTTTATAATAATTTATTATTTGGACGACAGACATGTGAAATTACTAAAAATACTTTTTTTTTGTATAGTATACCTAAATATCGAATGTGTACTTTTCATATAATTTTAATTTTTATAATAATGTATTATTTGGACGAAAATCTAGTGATGTTTAACATGTGATATTTATACTTATACGGGTTTTACGTACAATTCGTATATAATAGCGTATGCTTTGGAAAATACAGTGGGTACCTACACTTAAATAGGTGAATAATAATAGTAAGATAAAATATAGATAATAGTTTGTAATCAATATCTGTGTGGGGTGAAGCGCGTGTGTGATACAAGGTGAGGCGCGTACAATGTACATCGAGTCATTACTAATTGATGGATTCAGTTCAGGGGTTCTCAAATTTTTTTTATCAATTCGTTTTGGCGGAAATCGGAATATAACCTTTGGCGGAAAACGGCCATGGTGATAACGGGCTAGGGTCAATTTGGCGGAAAACGGTTACGCCCTTCTCAACTGGCTGATCTAGCGCTTTAGGCACGGCGACGTGGTCACATACGAAATGGTGGTGCGAATGTAGCTGTTGAAGCTGTGTTGCCGTTGTATTCTTAACCTAATGTGGTATAGATGTGGTCTAGTGGTTATTAGATTCATGTCGGGTAACCCCTTTCGCTTCCTTGTCCACAATCCCTTACGCAAGTCGTTGCCTACAACCGGACTACTCGTGGGATCGGTATCGGCGTCAACGTGCACCATAGAACTGAAGCAATCATAATACGATTCCTAATCTTGAATATTACCATGGAACTCTGGCAATTTTATGGGAGGTAGTTGTACACGTGCTTGAGTAGTTGACATATTAAGGGGTTTGGAAGCGGCGATTTACTAAGGGATTGTGTATAGGCATTTTCATCATTTATATTTTATACGCGTTACACAGTGTGTATGTGTTAGTAGTAAATTATCATTAGTGTGTGTTAATTCCTTCAGGATTGCTCGTACAACGTCGGTATTTGTCGTGGCTATAGTAAACGATCGCTGCTCACCGTGTTCTTATCTACACACGCTGTATGGATGTTATTCTAATAATTGTTATATATATATATATATATAGTGAATTACTCGTCCCTTTATTTATTTTTGTATACTCACGTAATATTATTATTCAACAGCCGCGGGCCGTGGATGTGTACTATTGACAAACGATATACCTAAAGCAGCGAGAAACCGTAAATACGCCGCTTTACAAAAAAGATTTGAGTTATTTTGACGTACCTAACTCAAACAATATTTATAACAATAACTTTTGAGTGTACCTCAATTTTTAATTTTTTACTTCCAACGTACCGATCGATCTATTGATGCGATAAGAAATCTGAAAACAGATTTGGATTCGTCGCAAAATATTCTACAGATCGACATTCCCACATTTTTGAAATTTTGTGCTAAGAATATCGAAAAATTAACTTTCGATGATTTTTAGGTTTCTAATTTGCTCAAAGCTAATTTATTGGATTTTGGGGAAAAAAATCAAAAAAGTGGGAAAGTCGATCCAAAGTAGACTTGACGATGAATTCAAAACTGTTTTTAGATTCCTTATCGCATCAATAGATCGATCGGTACGTTTCAACTAGAACACGTCTAAATTGCTATGCTGCACGTGTGTTAGACAGAGAAAGAAAATTGCCGCTTCCAATCCCCTTAAGAGAGGAGTTGTGCGTGCTGCTGTTGAAAACGTTTTCTGTATTGATTATTTCTTGCATTGTAGATTTCATCCTTAAAAACTCAACTTCAAATCTGCCACGATCCTCCTCTTCCTTAGCTAAGTCATCAACCGTAATCAGCTCGATTTGAGTTTGGATATCGTCAAATTTTTTATTAACCCTAGGAAGCTCCCTTGCCTAAATTCTAAGAGAGGTATAGCTTCTATCGCTGGATCAAAACTCTGAACGAAAGTTTTCATGTGGACGAGCGCTGCCTTAACTATGCCTCGTTTTTCTTAAGCTCTTTTAGCTGAACCAAGTACCAACAGTGCATCGTCTGACGACATGTTAGTGGTAATTTGTGAAGCTGTACTAGAAAGATATGTATTCGATTATACAGTTTGTTTCTTTTTAAAGGTAACACTAAATAATTCTGTCCAGTGACATCAGATTGATATGCGGTTTTCGGGAGGAGATAGGGAATACATAAATACACATTTCTTGACGATTTGTACATTTTTAGTTCTTTATGTGTGCGCATGCGCAATACAACTTGCATTTTTTTTTAAAATGGCGACAGGTGTTTTGAATTCCAAATTCTGATAGATCGAATTTTTTTAAGACAATTTGGTCCTTTTCACCATAGCTCTAAAATTAAAATTCTCTAAATGACAACGAGTTTAAGTTCCGATTATAATTATTGAATTTCAATTTTAGAAATAAATAACTTACAAATAACTTACGTAGTTATCTATTAATCGCCTTATTTTATTGACGTATATACAGTCTATGTACAAAAACAAATTTATTATTATCACTGATAACATAATTGCAATACGCCAATACTTGCATCAGGTATTATTCTCCAGCATTTATAAAGGAGGAGAATCATACAGGTATCAGATTTTAATATTAATATAGGCAGGAGCCTTATTTTTTGTTTATTCTATTTTTAAGCTATTGCAAATGTATTGGGTGCAATTTACTATGTGTTATGTAGACATTTATACCTGAAATATATTGGGTACAATTTATGTTTGTCCTTCCTATTTTACCTAGTTTTCAATTTTTGGAATGAAAAACGATAGTTCAATCTCGAGTTAGGTACCTAAATTTACAACTTAAAATTAATGGAATTATACTGGAGGCTGCATGTAGAACGTTTTCACACGATAAAAAAAGTATCATTTTACCGCATGACGCAATTACAAATGCGATTGCCAGTCTGTCAATTAAAATAGTTTCTGTTTCATACGTACGTTTACTTTGTAAGCCGTAGGGTAAGTGTTAGGAGTGGAATTTTTGCTGTGTTCGTCAAATTCTTATTTTTTAATTGTTTCTTTAGTTTAAAAAAAGTCCCTTTATTCCCCCCCCCCCTTTTCATCGGCCAGCTGCACCTAAACCTAATAATGGTACAAGCACCTAGAAAAAACTTATAGGACGTATAATGTTTATTTCGTTTTTGAATAGTCAGTGTTACGGACTTCGGAGTACCTTATACCATTCTAATTCATTAGGTACTTTATTATTACATAAATTACCATTCAACTTTTGTTATCTACAAGATAATAGTATAGCTACCTGCACTATATATGACTATAAAGGTACATATACTTACCACGAAAATACTTACATACGTCTTAGTCTTTTGAATGATATTTTATTAACACGCTATTGGCTATTATATATTTGTATTGACGTGATAATAATAATAAAAGTTTAAAATGTTAATTTAAAATTTTTTATGAATAAATGTTAATATATTAGTAGTAATAAAAGTATTAAACTATTTATGAATATTTAAAAAAATGATAGGCCAAAGGGTGAGGTTAGAAAGTATGGATGTAAAGCATATATTTAAATGTAAAATAAAACCTTATTGTACTTTTTAATTTTTATACTCGTATGTTAGTAGTTATCAGGGGCGCACCCAGAATTTTTTTTTTTTTGGGGGGGGGGGGCTAAATTCAAAAAATTTTTATATTAATAGGTAGTATTTATTTTGAAATATGTGCAGAAATCTTAAAGCTTGTTAATTAACAATTAAAAACAAATAAATAAATAAGCTCGCGAAAAACCAACGATGTCGACTTGAACAGTTGAACGACAATAATACCAGTTAATCTACTAAATAGGTAATAAAATGAAAGTGGAATTTGTCGCAAAGATACCTGCGGTTTGAGATAAACTAAATTGTATAGATAAAAATGTATAATCTAGAGTCTAGACGTTTCCGGTATCCTACACGCAGTACACAGTTTCAACTAACGACGTCGCGACGATAATATTAAACAACAGAGGTCTCTCCCGGGGCCCGGAATGACAGGTATAAATATAATATAATATTATGTTATACCTGATGTTTAAATTTCGATAGTTGATATTTTTTTTTTATAATAATTTAAAGTCAAGTGTCAATTGATAATAAATCTAATAAAATATGTTTTGGGGCTAGCCATTTGGGGGGGGGGGGCTAAAGCCCGTTAGCCACCCCCTTGGTAGTTATTTGTATACATCAGAGTTTCTCAAACTTTTTTATCCATGGAACCCTTTTTTACATGCACTTTCATTGTGGAACTCCAACTTTTTTTTTTCAACAATATATTATGTATTACAGCTCGAAAATTAGAACCATTACTATGTTTCAATATTATTAATTCGTTATTTCATGCAAGGATTATTTGCAATTAAGTTATAATAATGCGTTTAAATTTTAAATTTTGGAAAAAACACAACTTTCGAGGAAACTTGGAGTGACCTCTGCGGAATCCTGGGGTTCCACGGAACACAATTTGAGAAACGTTGGTTTACATTATTAAAAACAAGAAATATATAAATAAGTATATATTAAAACCTTAACATTTATGTTTTTTGTATCGCCGGTCTTACATTAGGTCGACGAACATTTCCCAGTGATCATAATATCGTTTGACCTATATGAAAATGCTTTGTAATTTCCTCTTTTCGCTCTTAGATCTATATGTAGCTCTCCTTCGAATACCATAACTCCTGTTAATCCGAGAATATCCGACTTTGCATTGCGCGTGCTGGAGAAACGTTTCCCCAGCACTTTCTTTGTCAAAAGTTTAAAAAATTCGATTTTTAATTATAGGACGTATACTGTTTTTTTATAGGTCCTTGTACAATTATTAGGTTTAGGTACAGCAGGCTGATGAAGAAGAAAGGGAGTAAAGGGACTTTTTTTAAATTAAAGAAATAATTAAAAAATAAGAATTTGACAAACACAGCGCAACAATTCTACTCCTAACACTTAACTTAAAAAGTTAATGGTACCAATACAATTTTATTTTGGTTGTTCAAAACTGTACAAAATACTGTCAAGGTTTGATTTTTAGATTCGAAAGTGGCAGTGCTGCCGAAATGGACGTAATTTTATCTATAATGAATACGGTTTTTATTTATTTCTCACCTTATTAAAGATAAGCGTTTTTGTGAAGTATAGTCTACTGTAGAAATATTTGCTGAAACTCATGGTATTGAAACACTTGTAAAGGTTAGTATAAAAACTATTTTAATTATTGATATGAAGTATAGTATTTAAAATTGCTGTTTAGTGCATTTTTTGAACTAGTTAACTAAGCGACACCAATGTCGTCCAATGAAAATATTTTGTCGCTTAGTTGACTGTATTTTTAAAGACTGGGTGACACACAATGTTTAAATATTAAACAAATAATTGAGTAATGAATAAATATTATATGTTTCTTGAAATTCCCTCTTGTAGTTATAACTCATTTGTATTAACTTTTACCATTTATTTCTACTTTCTAGCATTTATATTTATTTTTAATAAATTATGAAAGTTGAGCACGCAAATAATTCCACCACACATTCACAGTATAATTTAATATTTCTTTTCTTATAGGAATTGTTTAATACTAACTCAAATGTTTTGAAAATTGAAAAGATGGTAGTAAAAAATTATTGGTGACATATGACACCCTTGATGGATACTCGAGGAAGCTAGAAACTAATTAGTAATTTGTCATTACATCAAAAACTTAACCCATTAGTACCTATTGGCTGTTGCTAAGAAAGAATCTAAACCAAGACAAAAGTGGATATCCAAATCCAGATTCTTTAAGGATATTTAGTACAGTCCTAGGGTCACATGGGCATCTTCCCTGCCCTAAATATTGAAATAAATAAATTTATAGTAAATCAAAATGTAATGTATGAAAGTGTATTATTTCCATAGTTCTCTCAAAATATTTAGTTTAGGTATTGGACCATATATTGTCAGAAAAGATGAAGTTGAACGTGGTTGCTGATACTATTGAGACAAATTTACTCCCACCCCCCACAAATTGTTAGTAATAGTAATTATTCAAAGGTAAACACAAAACAGCCTTTATAGGCTTTACTTGTGGTTTTTTTTTATAAAACGTAATATCACAGTTAAATTAATGATTAACATTTCTTATAATATAATTATATTAAGTAATAAAAATAAACAAATACAAGTGAGTATAAATTTTTTTAAAGAAAATTTGTAGCCTTGTGTTATATTTTTTATTTTGTAACAATATAATAATCTTTATTATTTCAATTGGCAAGTATACTGTCTATAAAATAGCATTATTGATAAATTAAACATCTAACTTAAATATATTATTATATCTAGAATAATATAGAAAACTTGAATTATTATTTGTGCTTAATTTTAAAAAGTAGGTATATTAGTTAACATTATTATTTATTCTATTCTGTTTTGGTAGACGGTTTATCTACAATGTCTGAATTGTCGGTACTCTGATTGCATGTCATTGGTTTGAAATCATTCGGTTTCTCATCATTTGCTTTTGATACCATATTTTTATCATAAAATTTATTCACGTCCACTTCAACAGAAATGTACTGAAATTCTCCGGTTTGCTTGATAACAGCTTCGTTCTGACCGTCTTTAAGAATTTCTTTCTTTAATTCCATAATAGGGATCCAGTTGCCATCAGCATGTACTATTACTTCAGAACAATTTGCAGGAAGAGATGGACTTTTGATTATTTCTAAACAATATAAATCTACTGCCAATTCATTAACCTCAATGGGTATCATACAGATTGGGCATTCCCATGTTGGTTTTATCTTATACAATGAAAATAATGTATGCAAGTCAAAACAAGGTAAATGTTCACATTTCAAAGATTTAGCCGGTAGTTCTATTCTTAATTGAGTTATTGGACACAACAATTTTAAAGGGAAGGAAGCAGCAAACTCTGCTCCAAATCTTTTCCGTCCAACTTTTTGGGCATTTTTCAAAATTTCTAGGATTTTAGCTTTTGTTTTTAGTGTCTTATTATACATTTTAGTTTCAAATTGTACTTGTTTCACCAAATCTTCAACTGTTTTTGAATTTACAATATTTATCACCATATAAAATGGTTTTTTGCACGAGGGCCAACATATTTTAATTTCATTGCTTTTTTTATTTTCTATGCCAGTATTTTCCAAGTTTAAATATTCACTGCAGTTATAATCAACAGGACTATTTTGTGCAGTTGTTTCGTGGGAATTGATAGTAATCTGTACCTTTCCTGGTAATCCTTCTGACAACTCTCTCTTCCCTTGCAGCTGTTCTCCAAATCGGATCTGCAGTTTAATACTTGAAGGATTATCTTCTATTATTCCAGCAACTACATCTGACACTACAAACGGTATCTCAAATTGAGTGAGTCCTGCAAACAGAAAAAAATTTAATTTACCAACTTATAAATACATTATTTTATAATTGTTGTATTCTTTATTAGGTCTGTACCTTCTGGTTGTGCCACATGAGGCTGATATGATGGAAAACAATAAATAGCCACCGGATGTTGAACAATTTCTTGTACATGGCGGTAAAATTGCAGATTTTTGAATACTACATTGCATACTGGTCTGGGTATATGGTTGATAATATAGAACTCAACTTTTTTACGAGGTGTTACTTCTGTGGCCATTTTGGAACAATGTGACTTGTAATCTGAAAATAAATAAAAATACATTTTTACTTAATTTTTTTTTTAAATTTAACTAGGTATATGAAAGTAGTTTAAAAAAAATATAAATAAGACAATGTTTTTTGCCAAATCAGAAACAATCGAGCTTACAATGAAAAATCAGGTTTGACTTATTATAGTTACTTATAAATACAATTTACTAATAATATTACTGAAATTTCTCCTTCTGTTTGACATTAAATAAAAGAAAACATTTTAATTAGTATTGATGACAATTTAAATTTTTATTATATGAATAATTATAATATAATATGAAGATTGATTATTTGAACACTTAATTTCAAAAATTTTCAATATTTGAAAATTTTTGTTGTTGACAAAAGCATAAGCGTGCGCACAGGGTAGTCAGGGTTGACACCTCACTACTCTACAAACTTATATATTATATATTATATATTCAATAATCATAATATTATGTTTGACCATTTCAACAAGTTCACAAATAGTAAATTAATGTAAAAAATAAGAATATTGAAAATTTTTTAAAATATATATCATTTAAATAATTTATACAAATTGTATCAGCAGCAGGCTGCAGTAGCCGTTGTTAGCAAATCTGCTATCACAACAGTACGTCATGCTATTACCATAGAAAATAGACAGAAATACAGATTAGAGAGTATTATCATATTTACTAATAATAAAATTATTAATATCTGATATAGTCTTATACATATTTTATTTAGTTACTATTTTACAGTATACAATATAAAATGAATTATAAGCCATTTGTAATTATTTTTTAAAAACATATTTTAATATTTGTTAATATAAATACAATTTGTTATTAAAGAATTAAATATGAATGAAAAAACTTTGAAAGAATATTTTAGAAAAGAAGTGCCTGAGCAACATATTGCTAACAGTGAGTATGAATTCTGTTGATATAATCGAGGAACATAATTATAATCATTACTTGTTTTTTAAATTAACTATACTTATTAATATTATAACTCAATAATTTTAGTGACTAAACTAAAACAGTTAAATATATATATTTTTATAACTGAAGCTTTGTCTTAAACAATATTTATTGAAACACTTAAGTACTGATGCATAAAGTTATATCAATTTACTTATCAGTAATCAAAGTAATAGTTGCTAGGTTTAAAATATTATTATTGCCATATAACTAAGTTAATTTAGTAGTAAAAGGTAACTTTTTCAATATTTGAATTTAACAATAAGCATATATTTTTAGAGAAAAGAAGTTGTTCATTATCTTCAATAAACCTTGATGTATTTGAACGTGCACCAATGCTTGATACTTTTGCACCGGAATCTAACTCCTAGTTATTAATTATTATACTAGGCTATAAAACTGTTCATAATTTAATTTGTGTAGTTTGTTGTGCTGTAGACAAACAAAATATGTGAATCAACGTTACCTACCAGTTCAATGTCTATTTATGCACAATGTATATGTATCATATATATATATATGAATGATCCATGTTATTAATGTTTTCTTGTAAAATATATACATTATAATTATAACACATGTTTAGCTTATGTTGTAGTATACTCTCATGATTTAGTAAGTTTTTACCTTGTGTTTAATTTTACTTATTACCTAATCTAATTATTATTATTATTATTATTATTATTAGTAGTAGTAGTAGTAGTAGTAGTACCTATATCTAGTATACCTATTGATTGCAATGTGGCTTAACCTTCTTTTCCTATAAATGAGGTGTAGTATCAAGTATGAATTTTAAAAGTTAATAATCAATGATTTTGTATATAATTACTGGTATTTCCTATTATTTGGTAAAATCGTAGTTAATTTTCTATGTTTTAGTTGTGTACTTTTTTCTTTAATATACTTATTAATAACCAAATAAAAGAATAATTTCTATGTAGGTAGTATTGAAATACTGAACAATTCAATAAATTCAAAATAGTTGGTTTGATTTCTTTTCCCAAAATTATTTTCATATCAAATTGTTCATACTTGTAACAGCTCCAATTAATGAGGATTTTACTGGATTGCAACCTGATAATCCTAAACTCTCTTTACTGACAAATCTTCTAGACCAAAATGATCCGATTTTAAGAGGCCATTTCTTTTCTACCCGTGTTGACATTGTTTCCAAGGAGTATATTAAGTGGTGTTCAACGTAGCTATCAAAACAATTAGTATGAAAAATTAACAAGGCTTGAGTATAGTCCAAAAAATTATTGTGCATTTTGTTTTCCTTTTCGAGTAATTAAAAATCTTTTTGGAATCAATGCTAGACAATCAGATATTACATTTTCAAAAAATGATTTTAGTAATTATAAAATGGCTAGTTAAAAGTATAAGTTACATTAATGTTCTAAATTACATATAAACAGTGTAACATCAAACACAATTTTTTTAAATTCTAAGTCAATAGATATAATTTTAATGGGGGAAAACGTTGCTTAATGAAATGGAAAAAACAGAACAACTGATGTATAATGCATCAACTTATAGATATAGTGTCTTAGTATTGGTGGAAAACCATTTTATTCACACAGTGAACAACACAGTGATGTCCATAGAGGACTTTTTTTTGTATCAATAAATAATGTTGAAAAATAAATTGAAGTCAAAATCAATACATTTTTATAATTGCTGATGTTCCTCCGACATTGATCACCACGAGAAACTATGAATTGGGGTACAGTATTATGAAAATATTAAAAACTGTCCAGTAGAACAGTTTGTGTGCATAAAGAAACTATTATCTACTTATGCACAAAGTATGAAATACTTAATGTGAAGTCATTGAACAGTATGACATTCAATGGCTGTTAGTTTCATCAGTTTGTTTTGATGCTGCTACTGCTACAATGTCAGGTAGTTTGAATGGAGTGCAGGCCAAATTTAAAGATAAAAATGATAAAACAGTTTTTGTACATTATTACGACACTGCCTTAATCTTGTTTTATTTGATTTATTGGGAAGACAAAAATAGAGTAACATTCAATTTTTTTTTGGCACCATACAATTAATTTATAACTTTGTTTAAAGTAGGTGTACAATACACACAACATTTGAAAAAGTAGCTCACTCTGCAAGTATAAACCTGAAAACATTAAAATCTGTGTCAAGTGCACGCTGGGCTTGCCGTACTGAGGCTGTTTCTGTTGTAAGATCAGACTATGGACCTATATTAATTGCCATAAAAGAAATTGGTGATGCTACAAACCAACCAGATATTAGAGCCAAAGCTCTTGGTTCAATTCATCAAATGAAAACTTTTTATTTTATATTTGCTCAACAGATGTTATACCCAATCTTGACTCTAATTTTAAAAGTAAGTATGGCTTTACAAAGTTCAAAATTGGATCTTATAACAGTCTCTCATAAAATCATTAAAACTATCTCTAAGGTATCTGAGAAATAACAAAGATACATTTACAAATGTATAAAATAAAACTCTTGAAAAGTGCGAAGAGAATAACATTTCCCTGCTATGAAAAAAAAGACGAGTGTCTTCTAAAATGAATTACAATGAAACTTGTACTTTATGTCAAAAAACAAAAAAATGCAACGAGGATAAATATGTATTTTACCACATTAGATCAAATGATTTTTTGTTTTAGTGTGCACTTCAAACAAGAAACATTAGAGTTAATTGAAAGTGTTGGTAGTATGCTTAAATTAAAAACTACAATTGAAGACACAAATATTTTTGCTTCAGCTTTTAATTTGGATTTTCATGAGTTAGAATCAGAAATTATTTTGCCGAAAAAAATGGAAAATGTACTTAAAGAAATAAACCCAAAATAATGTGAAGAATGAATGCATTTGTTGACAAATTATAATTCTGGTAGAATAGCCATATTTAATATTTTTTTCAAAGCTATTAAATCATTTTTAGTTATACCAGTAACAAGTTGCTCATGTGAGCGTTCTTTCTCAAAGCTAAATTCATCAAGCAAAATATGGCTTATAATATAGATGTAGATGAAGTTATCGAAAATTTAAAAATCAACACACCAGCCCAAAGGCGTATGAAGTTATAAGAAAAACTTATCTAACATGTTTATTACATAAAATAGTGATGTTAAATTTTTACTCATTAACTAACTTAGGTAAATTAATTACACTATATTATTTTAATAAATATTACTTATGAAATACTTTTTTACAATGGTAAATGCAGTCAAATGAGGTTACCCTATCAATTTTTTTTGTTAATGCTAAATGTCAATGTGTTATGTATGATTACCTTGAGGGTAATGCCTGCTCACTCTTATGGATAAAAGTAAGATATAATGTATAATGCCAATATTTTTTGTTGTTTTTAATTTTTTTCATTCTTAAATTCAAGACACATATTTTTGATGAAAATATTATGGTTTATAGGTATACAAATTACAAATATTTGCAATGCTTAGTAGTTTTAATTGTGTAGTAAAGAGTTGTGAGTCATGTAGATATCATGGAAATAACCACAGACAAGTCGAGTAAAATGATTGTTAGAGTTGATGAATAGTATGAACAGAATTATTAAATAATACAATTTACTAATGACATTGCACCTTAGATCTTGTAAGTTTAATTAAAAACAGAATGTATTAACATATTAATAGTTCAATTAATTTTATACTCAAAATAATAACCATGTAAGCCTATACAACATCATAATAGTGAACACATTAAAATTAAATAATTATTTAAAAAAAAAATCAACATATTATGCCATTCCACAAAACCGGAAATAAATAAAAAAATATATTTGTTATAATAATTTACCTCAATGTTTCTCTCCAATTATTGTTTTGACCTACAAAAAATTAAATTAAAAGTAATTGAATATATTTATTTAATAATAACATAAGTGTAATAATTTTCTCTGGATATAAAGCAAAATTATAGAATATTGAATCAATATTTTCTTAGTTTCAAGTATTATATTATATGATAATAATTTTTTTATTATTAATCTGGCAGGGTATAGTATGAGGTATAGAACACTATGTTTTAAAAACAAAACTCAGTCATCTAAACTATTAACTCTAAATAATTATGAATGTATAAGTACATGAACATTTCATGTTAAAATGTCATGGATGTCATCTAAAAATGTTTTTAGTTTTTATTTACATAAATATAATATTTTTCAAAATTATAGTTTTAAATTTATTAATTTAAAATATTTTTAAACCACAAAAATGTACCAAGCAATATAAGTATTGTGTACTTAAGTTTTGAATATTTTAGGTTATAATATTTAAGTATTAAATTAAGTATTATTAAATATCATTATTTAAGTATTAATATTTTAGGTTATAATAAATTCTGAGTTCAATCTGATTTTATAAGATCTATTTTAATTTTTAATACATAGTCAGTAAAGGGAAGGTACCTATAATTAAAATGTTTGCTACAATTCATACCAAACTAAAATATAAAAAATATCAACATTAAATTCATCCATATTTTGTTGAAGAGAGTTAGAGATTCTAAGCATTAACAATATATATTTTAATTCTTATAATATTTAGTAGATATATTATAAGTTCTAAGTTATGACTACATATGTAATATAATGATGATATGAAAATATTTCATTCACTATATCTTATTATTTATACATTAATTTACATTGAATAAATTATATAAATTAGAAATTAGTAATAACACAATGAAAAAAAATTGAAAATAAACATCTAAGTGGAGATATTATGTCCTTTTTTTGTATTAGTCAAGTATTTTACTAGGTTAATCTCCCCCCTTCCTAGAGTACCCTCAGACATTTAATTAAGAACCATATATAATGTACCTAGTAATATAAAGATGTTAACGTGATATTAATAATCACATATATAATAATTGAACATATTTTCTTTTATTTTAGTGCATTAAATGTGTATATTATCATACTTGTGTAGTTCTTATATTCAGTGCTTATAAAATAACGTATACCTATACTTTTGATAAGCAAAAAAAAAGGTTAATTTGTCAAGTATTAATTTTTTTAATTTTGTGGGTGCTACGCAGATATAAAAAGGCTGAGAACCACTGCCTTACAGTACCGAATTTTCCACGATTTTATCGATGATGAAATATAGTCGTTTACGAGATCTGTTTGAAAAGGATCATATTTTTTTGTTGTGGAGATGTCGAATACACGTCCTGCTTTTGTCTGAGAGTAATGAAGGTTAATAGAAAATCAAATGTACCTACAGTCACAGTGGTATCAATTTTAGATTTTAAGACCCACAGTCTTGGACACGAACATATCACTACAATCAGCAGTACCAATAACCAATAACCAGGATGTTTTTCGTGGTGGGGGGCTTATGCCTTAACGCCTATCCCTCAGCTACGGCACTGTCAATCAGTAAGCGTGAACTGTAGATAACGAGATCGGATAGCATATTATCGATTTTTGGGCGACAGTAATAAATAATATACCTGTCATCTGATTAGGTTATGATTACTATTATATAGGTGGATATGAAAAATAATAGAAAACTACGCGGGAAAGTTGGAGCTCACCTCGGGTTTCGGAATAATACGCTGCAGACTACAGAGTCTCATTCATCAATCGCCATCCGCCACAGCGGTAGCCATTTTGTGTGGTAAGAAAAGACACAGGACCAGGACGAGTAATTCAAAACGGCACTATCGTGATAATGATAACACTGTCGAACAAAAAAATCACTAAATAATTGTCAAAACCTGATTGAGTATACCTTCGAAGAATCTGAGAGAGGGTCACAATAGCGACGTTTGCGGTAGTCTTGCAGATACAGTATCCGGCGGTGGCGACTTGTCCGTGAAACGGTGTATAAGTGCGTGACGGGGCAGCAACCGAGTGCGAAGACACAATCAATTCGCAGTGCGGTTTTTATAGACGAGTGATCGGGTGGACCAGCGAAACGGCGTCGAAGGACAGGCAAAGGCGTAACGATGATTGATTTCGCTGAGTCTGAAGAAAGGCTCGCAACGCGTCGTCTCTAGGTAGGCGGTGGACACTCGACCATAGAAAAGTATAACTAACACTCGACGTCTCGATTGTGCTATTGTAGACTGGCCACTGGCAGAGGAGCAGCCAGCAGCTAGT
This sequence comes from Myzus persicae, assembly GCF_001856785.1. NCBI lineage: Eukaryota > Metazoa > Arthropoda > Insecta > Hemiptera > Aphididae > Myzus > Myzus persicae. The sequence goes on from NW_019104375.1 coordinate 60,584, forward strand.
GAGCTGCGTCCCGGGATTGTTTGACGCTTAGGCATACAGTGCTGTAAGGTACTACGGCAGCCTGTCGAAGCAGTGTTGCACCCATCGTAGCGACGATAAATTATTGTATATTATGTTTACTATAATATTATGTACAACTACTAAAACAAAAAAAATGCGACAAAGACCGTGATGCTTTACAACCAGCGAGCGCATTTCGTTATGAAAAAATAGCCTATATACATAGACGTTATACAACCTTATTTACAGAGCATTCGGTCATTGCGCGCTGGATGATATGGTTTCGTGATAGAAAGGTTGTAGTTATATATTATAAATTGTAAAATCGATTAATTCTAGCGCGCATGCGTAGACATCGGACGCCAGACAGTGTACGTTGTACACCAAGATCAGGGCGTTCACCTCAAACTGCTAGGCATTAAAGTCACGCCCAGAGACGAACGTTCTCACTCACACTGAAGTGACAGAGAAACTAACATTTAAACAAGACGGAAAATATAATACGGAACGATGTTGCGGTTAACAATGGTAACAGTTGGCATATTTATTTACAAGCCGCATGATTCGAGTTTCATAACAATGACCAATTATTAAGTATTAACCCTCCACGAACGGCGTTGCCCTCACTACTCTTATCATAATATGAAGTCATTTTCGCAAACATTACATATAAAAATCTAAACGTTCGCTTTTTTTTAAATGGCAGCCAATTTGGAACGACATCACCTACGTAATTTAAGAGGACGATAGAATATTAATGTTCGCGTGTGAAGGCCACAGATACCGTTGCGATTAGACGACGGTGCAGCGGTTTGTGACTACCTTGGCCTGTCCATTGCTCAATTCCAACAAATACAGTAAATGTAATTTACAGTATTTGGACCTTCCACTCATTTCTGGGTCCAGCTTATTAGAGGGGAGCTTATTATTGTATCGGATGTGCTTTGCTGCATACCGCGTCAAGCAATGCGATTTCTCGCGTTACTATAATGTTTCTGATACAGCTCGCGTCCATAAAATAACGGCCATTTATAAATATGGAAAACATCTAAACGGAACTGTCATTTTAAAGAAAATATTTTTTTCGGAATATTAATCTATTTAAGAATGATAATTTAAAATAATAGTATTTTACGGGGTAATATTTTTTTGAAACAATTAAAAAAAGCTAAGAAAAGTATGAAACAGAAAAATACTGACCAGGATATATATTATGTTGGAACAATATGAAGCATGAAATAAAAAAATAGGACCACAACTATAGTTTTAAAAGGGTCATAACTTAAGCACTTAGGTACTTAAAAACAATTATATTAATTAAAGCCTATGTGGGGCTCTAGATAATAATTTTACCTTTGAATTTTATAATAGGTCAATTCACTCTTATATCAAAACTAACAGCACACTATTGAAACTGTTGAACAAAAATTTGGCATGTCGTACATGTGTAAGACGGATACAACATATGCGGGTTCTCTTAATAGAAAAATAAATTACTCATAGTAATATTCTAGGATATCAAAACATTTTAATTGTATCCTAAGAAATTTCGATTTTGATTTAAAGTTAATAAAATGTATGTGTTCAATTGTATGTTTCTAAACTGATTTAAATAGGAAGTTATCATATGGGTATAAACAATTAACACATAATATATTGCTTACCTAATGTATATAAGGCATGTGTGGCAGAGATAGAAAAACTGGTTTTTACCTTTACACGGTACTGCCATTGTCGTGCAATGGTGGTTGATGATCATTGATCATTATGTATCGAGTACGCTTATTTTTACGGAAAAAGAATTCTTTTGAACATCCAATAACACTGCTCACTTCAATAAGAAGGGAATTTCAATAAAAAACAAAACAAAACAAAATTGTAGAAAGGAATTTGGTCTAATATCTTAAAAAGCTTCAATTTATTGTATCCCTTTTCGATCATCAAATATTTCATGATTTTTATTTTTTTATTGTTGAAATTATCTAAATAAATAACAAAACTATCAAACATTTCTTACGAGTCTTGATAAAAATGTCTAAAATTTTTATAACTGGTGTTTTGCCTGTAAACCGTATTATTAGAAATATGCATATTTTTAAACATAATTTTTTTCTCTGTAACGTTTTAGTAAAAACACGGCTACCAAGTTGTATATTGTTTATTATTATTTATTATATCATATATTTTACGAGTGATGCATGTTAAGGTATTGAGTGAGAGAGAAAGACACAATAAAATTTAATTTAAGTACGTATAGTACATTAATATAAATTAACATATTATTGTTTATGTACTCTACTACTTATTCTCTCTTTGGTAATACTTCATTCGCTCCTCTCTGTTAGTTGTGTTTTCTCTCAATGAGCCGTCCATGTTAGTCGTGTAGGACTTTTATCTCGGGTGACCTTGACCCAATCGATCCCAGAACGGTCAACGCCCGGGCTGCCTCTAGCTTGTGCGTACTGCGCGTGGCACTAATAGACGGCCAAACAGAATAACATAATAACATGGTCGGGACATCATAGTTTGAGGCAACAGTATTTTTGAGGTTTTAAAAAGATAAAAAATCGAGACTGTTCACATTTTTGTATAATATGATAAATTGATGACATATGTGCGGTATTTGATTTTCATATTTGTAGATAAACCATTTATTTATTCTACATTTTAGAATTCTGTTACACCTACTGCAAAAACAAAACTATATATAATATTTGCTGTTACTTGTGATTAAAAAAAATTGCAAATATTAATATTTAATGTTGTGATTGTCACAAATGGGTCTATAATAATTTAAATTAAAACATTTCAAAAGTAAGTGAACTATTTTAGAACTTCATTAAATTACAACCTTTTTCTTGTTAAGGGGTTCCAGTTGACATAGGATTTTAGACGCACTTTTTGCCAAATCTACCGATTGATATAGTGAAATGATAAGAATTCTGAAAACTGATTTGAATTGTTCAATTAGTTTACTTGAGACCGACTTTCCCACATTTTTGATATTAACCTACAAATTCCTAAAAACTCAATATTAAAAAACAGTAATACAAATTTGTCATTTCAATTTTTGGTGGTTAAAATCAAAAAATCAAAAATGTGGAAAAGTCTTGTGTGTTAGACAAAGACGGAAAATCACGGTTTAGAATCCCCCTAACAAACTTATTATAAAATTGTGGATTCCTAAATAATCCAACAAGATTATTCAAATGGAAAAAGATGTTGAATCTTGATAAAGTTTTAAAATTGTATTGATTATATTCTGATTATATGGAACAAAATAACTTCGTCAAGAAGAAATGCAAAATGATAGGAAATGATTGTGTTCTAGTACTGTTAAAAAGTAATGTTTCCTTTTGTCAATAATATACATAATCTATTATTTAATACGAATGTTGTTTTATTTTGGTAAGTACACCATGATGATACAATAAATTCTGCAGAGAATGTTATTGAGCCAACTATTTTAAATGTTCATATCCCAATAAATTCAGTCTGTTATTACTGATTCTGACATGGTTCAAAAATCAGTTGATTATTCATTAGATATTGACACCTTTAAAATAACGGTTGGTAATAAAAGTCATTTTTTTTCAAACGGAGTCAACTTTATTATAATTTAGATGTAATCAAATGCTATATGTCAATGATGCAAAGAACAAAATTTGTATAATAGGTCCTTGGTGATTAGAGGATGAGTAGTTTTTCAATGACCAGAAGAACCAAAAAGAACTTATTAATGATTTATCGAAATATTAAAAAAAATGTTACTTAAGATTGAAAAATAAAGTTAATACATTGGAAGACATTATAAATGTATTTGTAAGTAAAAATGATGTCTGACAATGGACTAAAAAATCTTAAAGTAAGAAAAAATTATTTAAACTATAATGAAATAAATATTAAAAGTATAGAATAATAAGTAAATCATCATGTAAAATATGGGGTATCAAGCAAAATAGCACAAAGAAAGAAGCAATATATATATATGTTTATTTGTACTTTTATATAAATTTATTGTATATTTTTTTTATAATTAATTATTATTTTTGTATTATTTTATATTACATTACTATCTAGATGTTATTTCTTATTTCTTTTTTATTCTGCAAAACACAGTTTTTGTTTGTCAAAATAATTTATTTTAAGCTCATGCCACTCATGGTGTACGTACATCATGTATCCAAATATTTAAATATTATTAAATTTACTATTTTACTTTTGGGATTATTTTATTAGTCTTTTTCAGTATAAATTGTCAAAGTTCAACAATATTTACAAGAACCATACGTTATTTTTGTATCTACTCTTAATAATACAAAAATACAAATGTACATATTATTCTTTTTTCTAGACTCAATATTTCAATTAAGTAATTATTATGTGAATTTGTAATATCATAAGGATAGTCAATATTATTATAGGCTTCAAATCAAAATTCACAAAAAATTTTTTTTATAATTTATAAAAAAAAAAAGAATGAATAGTGTAAAGAAATTATGTGTGATTGGTAATATCACTGAACTCTTACAAATCTATATGAAATGGAAAAATTTAAGTATGAAAAATGTAGACAAATGATGCCACTGAAAATTTAAAAGTATTTCAACCAAAAAAATCTGAATAATATATTAACATAATTTATTTTTATTAAGTTTGAATTTATAAGAAATTAAATATTTAAACGAAATAGCTATTTTAATTATTTTGTTTTAATTACATTTTGCTGGGGCTTGAAATTTTTGTATAGGTATATTATTTTAGATACACAATGACATTTTTGGAACATTGAGATTAATTTCAAGCTACTTTTCGCATAATCAGGCCTTGGCGGTATCAACTCAAAATCCTAATTCTTATAAATAATACAATAAATTCAATGTTTTGTTATAGACTACAGTTGCTATTATAATGTGATATTAGGTACCTAACACACTATTACACCACCTATAATTTTATACCTATACAAATAATAGTACTACAACACAATTTATCATGTGTTTTTTGACTACTGTAAAATATAAACTATGCCTAGTTATAACCATTTGATAGGACTCACCAACGTTTTGAATTTTAATATGGTATACGGTTGAAACTGATAATTTAAATATCCTTGAAATATCTAATCACCGTCATAAAAAAGTATTTCAATTTTGAAATTTATAGTTATAAGTAGGTAAAAGTAGGTTTTAAAATCTTGAAAGAAAAATAGAAACATAATGTATGAATGTGTAAGTAAAGAACTCACAAACATTATCACAATCAACCAACAGTTTAAAATTTAATCGGGAGAAATAGTATTGGTTAGAATACCTATCAGTTAAACCTGTAGGTTAGCTTAACTGGAGATTGTATTAACCAACAGTTAAATTCTATTAACTGACAGCTATAGTAAATTGAAAAATTGGGACAAGTAATAAGTATTTAAAAATAAAAAAATCATATTTTTGTATTGTGAATTGTTATTAATCATAAAAATGATCCCTTTTTTGTATTATTAACTCTTCTGTGTATACAAATTGTAATATTTCTATTTTAGGCATTGGGATGTAATAGTTTTGAACAAATTATTGAAAAATTATGAAAACAAATACAAAAACCAGTAATGACATAAAAAGATTTGCTTTGATATTGCAGTACTACTCATTGAAATTCTATAAGTATGTAAGAAAAAAGTTTTTAAGTATTCTTCTACATCCAAGAACACTTAGTACATGGTAATTAATTGTGAGCCTGGAAATGAGCCTCAAATAAATTATTTAATGTGATTGAAGAAAAAGTTGGTATGTGTCAACTAAGTAGTAGCTGAAATATTTTTGAAACAAAAAGTTAAAATGACATTTAAAGAAAAATAGATGGTTTTGTGAATATGAGTGTAAATGGAGAATTTGACAAATTTAGTAAAAAATGAAACAAAAAATGAAATAGTATTTTTTGAAAAAATGTTCTAATGGATACTGGAAACTACATATTACTTTTTTTTTTATATTAATTCACTGAATCAATTAGAAAGAGCAAATTTATTAAATAATGCTACAAGTTTATTACTTAAAATAAATATCAAAGTTCATTCTGTTATTTTTAATGGTGCATGTATTGTTAGTACATTTACACTTAAGTAAAAACTAAATTACTCAAAAGAAATTTTAGAATTTAATTTGTAACTCTGACCCATAGTTTGAAAACGATCATACAAATTAATGTAATAATTAATTTTAAAATGCTCATAATTCACTTAAAAACTGTAGTATTGTGAAAAAACGCACATGCAAAACACAGATTATGTTGTTAAAAACAAGTTACATAATAGGTAGATTCACTCTAATTTTTAAGCTAAACGCTGACCGTAAATTGGATATGTTACTCACTTGTAATATGGAGACAGAAAATGTCTGTGTAGCGTCCTCTTAAATTTTAAATGTTGTTATTATATGTTATTACTTATTACACATTTACACGTCTAAACACAATTATCATTAAAATTGTATTACTTTTGTGGCGGCCCACAACGTTACCGCGGTATCAGCGCGCCGGCCGTAGTCAGCTGCGCGCCCCCTCTCTAGCGGTCAATATCCGTAGCGCGCGCCGA